>NW_014569652.1:431650-433066 GCF_001313835.1 Polistes canadensis
AGAAGAAGAAGAAGAAGAAGAAGAAGAAGAAGAAGGAGGTGGTAGAAGGTGGAAGAGAGAAGGAACACATCCGACGTTCCGATCAACGAATGAATGGAACGTTCATCTTCGTCTGATTTGAAGCTTTTCTTCTCGTTCTTGACACTATATCTTTCTCTTTCTCTTTCTCACTTTCTCATTCTCTCTTTACGTCTTTACGAGAGACGTCTCGAGGTACTCTTTCGAGTAGCCAAGCGGAAACGAGCTTCGTGTAAACGTCGTTGCAACTACTCGTTCAACCACCGACCAATGGCGAATTAAAATGGTTATAGTTAGAGAAAATAAAGAGAAAAAGGGGTTTAATATTACTTATAATATATATAGAGAGATATGTGTGTGTGTGTGTGTATGTTTGTACGTTTAATTTAAGTATACTTTGGTATATTTGTCTGTATATGTATATGTGTATATTCGTTTCTCTCTGTTCCGTTCGTTTACATTCCCCTGAAGTCAAAACAATCGTGTTACTGCGAGTGTTTTATCGCTTATACGAATTTGATGCCTTTGAAAAATGATAGCGAGAGAAAGAAAAGAAGAGAGTGAAAGAGAGAGAGAGTGAGAATGAGAGAAAGATAATCGCCTACACGTCAACTACTCGCCCACGAAAAAGTCTCGTTTCTTTTTTCGATGATGATCAACCTGACACTTGGTGTTTTCTTTATTCTCCTTTTTTTCTTTCTTTCTGTCTGTCTCTCTCTCTCTCTCTCTTTCTCCCATTAATGAAAAGGTATCAAGTGATTTACGCGAGTGGAGGAGATTTTTTTCGAGAAAAATTATAAAAAAGTATGATGTCACTCGATGATTTACATTACCTCGGGTGAGATTAAGCCAGTAATATAATAAAAGGCCATTACAGAATACACAACTACCGTTACGGCAGCAGTTAATAAATCTCTCAGCGTTCAAAACTTGAAAACAACTTTTCCTCTTTACCATACGATATAGATATTTTTCTTTTTTAAACCATCCACGTATTTACTTCTTGGATAAACTTAAGCGTAATACCCTCGTTACATCTTTTTTTCTGTTTTTTTTTTTCGTTTGTGTTCGTTCTTATAATTATTTAATAATAAAACCTTTAACTTAAAACTTCGATAGCCTTCTTTAAACCTTTCCTATCTTCATTTATTCCTCGTTATAATGTCCGTAAGAAAGTTTCATCGTTTCTTATTACGTGAAAAAGCAAACTTATATTCCATCTACGAAGTAAGTTCAGTTTAAATCTGGAACACTATTCCTCCTTTTGGTTGAACCATGGTATAACTTTTCGAACTAAACGAATTTTCTTTTCTAGTTCGGTCAGTTGGTTCTTATGTTGACTTTTAGCCAAACTTTACTCTTTCTCGTTAAGGAAAGTTCGTGGAGAAGTCGTTTCTA
>NW_014569652.1:435676-436805 GCF_001313835.1 Polistes canadensis
TCTCTCTCTCTCTCTCTCTCTCTTAACATCTCCACTGTAATTTATGTGAATATATCAAATGTTAGGTTTGGAAAGAGTTATTTAAAAAAATATTACACGACGGTGAATCAAGTTGAAAGACATGTCACAATCTTTTACGATGCAATATACAAATGTAAATTATTATAATAGAATAATATTCTGTATGTTTGATTTTTTTCATTGATTTCTCATTGAGACGTTGATTTGGAATTTTTTTTTTTTACTGCGTTTTAATATACCGATGTAATTTTTATGATTATTACATACGGGATTGTTATTGTAACACATGAATCGTGATAAGAAAATAATTTCTTAGATCGATATGTAATAATATTTTGTTAATATTACCAAATATATTGAATAAAATTCAGATAATTTTTCACTGATCTTATTAAAATAATATATATATTCTTTTTTTTTCTACAATATATATAACTCATGTGTTCGAATCTTATTGAAACATAGTGGCAGTAAAGGTAAGTTGATAAATAAGTATTCGATGCAACCTCTCGACCCTTTTCGATTCCAACTACACGTTTTACTCGACGTACTGCTTTCTTTCACGAGAGCTCGTTTGAAATTCAATTTCTCCTTTCGAGTTCTCTTTCTACGTATATATATATATATATATATATATATATATATAATCGTTGAGTATATTCACCGTATGGCCTACTCAAGCAAACGGCGTATTCCCTTTTCGTTTCTTGTACGTACGATAACGACGTTCCACGTTTGCGAAAGAAAAAGGGGGATGACGATGAATAATATCGATTCCTTTTCTCTCGTTTGATCGATCTCGCAGATGTTTCGTTCTACAGTATGCCAGAACACGCGGAATCTATTTTGGGACGAATTACTCTTGGTCTTCCGGACTTGAGTGCTTCCAAGATACTACTACTGCTTGCTTGCTTGCTTGCTTGCTTTAACATCGTTCGGGATCAACTTGAGACACGTAAATTACATTATTCATTTTATACCTAAGACCCTGTTATATTCAATGTTTCCCTTTTTTTTTATTTTTTAATTTACATACTTTTAATATTTTCCATAATTTTTATGATTGTCTTTTTGAGTAGATTGATTTATTTGACGATTGATACGTAAA
>NW_014569652.1:437451-442432 GCF_001313835.1 Polistes canadensis
ATATATATATATATATTGTGTATAAAATCTCGTAATGAAATAATTTTCAAACAAGTGTCTGTTGTTTTCGGTTGAAGTTTATCTAAAGAATCTTTCGGCATGAAGAAATATAATCGAGGAAATAAAAACTGAAATTAGAAACCGGTTGATAAATAAGGTGCAGAAAAAGCTAGAGAGAGAGAAAGAGAGAGAGAGAGAATACGTTTACGTATATGTGTGTGTGTATGTGTGGATCGATTAAATATCGTGAAGAAATTCGAGATACGGAATAAAATGTTACGCGACACCGCGCGCGTTGTCGTACGCGTCAAGAACCAAGCGATAGTTTTTTTTATTTATTGTTGTCGTTTTCTTTTTTTATTTTTCTTTTCACTTATCCATTTTTTATTTTTTTTTTAATACTCTTTGCCTTTCTCACTGTTGGTAGCCAACGGACGTGTCACGTCCGAAAAAAGATCACGTTCGAGAAACGGAAATTTGAGATCCGTGCGGCTTGCTCGCTTGCTCGCTCGTCCCGCAAAAATCCTCCTACAACTTCACCTTTTTACGTATTTTTTTTTTTCTTTTTTTTCCTTACAATTTATTCGTTTACTTAAATACACGTAAGAGCCCTTAAAAATCGGGACCTCCTGTCCAACAATTTTGGCCCGTAAAACTTGTATGCGATATTCAACGTTGTTTTTTAATGAACATACGGTTTAACAATAAAAATTAAAACAAAGCATACACATTATACATTATTTACACACTGTAATTATAGTTTTACTTAACAATTGTTGTTAAAATTTTACGTGCGATCTGAGAAAAATATTTTGTTTTTTACATTAATATATATTAAATGTTAAGTTCAAGGAGAAGTTAAAATTTGATTGGAATATTCTGATTCTTAATCTTCCATCTCTTTCTATCAGATCTTGTTTTTTTTTTTCGAAATAAATAATATAATTGAGACAATATTACAAAATGTTTTCAGTTAATTTGAAAGAAGAAAATTTAATGTAACAAGAATGAGACTAATATTAATACTAATCAAACTAATAACGAAATATAAACCATATAGACACGCGGGTTAAATGATAAAAAAGAAAACAAAAAAATGAAATAAAATAAAATGAAACAAAATGGTGATCAAAAAAAAGTATCTAATTAAATACCAATAAACTACTAGAATGAAACAAATACAATTATAAACCAGCCACGACTATTCAGCATCGGACGAAGGAGGACAAATAAACATCTACAAAGATAGAACACGCATACACAAAAAGAAAGAGGAATAGCATCGTTGGAATTAAGTCTGACTCGTCGCACTTGGAATTCTATTTGTTGGATTAACGAAGTCATTCGTTATCCGTTACGTTGTCTCTCACCGTTACAATGCTTACTCTCTCTCTCTCTTTCTTCTTTATGTGAACGTTTTATCATGGGTAAGCATGGGATCGTATAATCAATTATCGACATTTTCTATCCTCGTGTAGAAGCAAACTGAGCTCGAACAGATCTCGAACGATCGAAGTAGATTAAAGGTGATAAAGATAGAAATAGAATGAGTGAATGTGTATGTGTGTGAGTAAATACGAGAGTAAGAGATAGAAAAGGGTATAGTTTGATCCAAGTAAAATCCCAACGGAATGCAATACGGTGTCCTGGACCATTTGGTAGTGTTCAAGGAATAAGAAGGATCTTCCTTGTCAAGCATGGCCTTCAACTCTCTCAGAATTGCTTTGACTCATGAGTACAGGGAACAAACACAAAGAAGATGAAACCAAATGAGAGAGAAAGAGAGTAAGAAGAAGAGATGATGTTTGTGTTGGTAGAGAGACCAGAAAAAAAAATGTAGGATGAAAAAAAAAAAGAAAAGTAGAACGAAGGAAGAAATAAAGAGGGTGGAAGAAAAGGTGAGTCCTGGACGAGCATGTTTTCCTCTAAGCCACACGCTGAGTGACTTATGACGACCGATATCGCAGAGGTTCTCATCTATGATACTATCTTGTTTATTTTTCTTTTTTCTATTTTTTTATATCAACCCTTCCTCCACCTCCTCCTTTTTCGCTCATTTTTGAAATCTTTTTATTACTGATGTAATGTTACATATTTTTTTTTTATATTATTATTCATTTTGGAATGGATCGAAATATATTTGAACGATTGGGTTAATGTTAAACGAATTTTCGTTAATTTTTATTTTAATAAAAATATATGATATGTGTACGATTTTATTAGGTTAATTTTTTTTGGATAAAAATATTTTGATTATCTTATATTATTTGTTCTCTTTGAATAATAATTTTTTTCTTCTTCTAGGTATTCAATTATGTCAGGTGATTTTTAAAAGACGAATCCTACGTTTTTTTTTATATCTAATTGTTTTGATGTTTTTTTCTTCTTATTTCTTCGAGAGTAAAAATTATTTTTATCGATAATAAATTAATCAATTTGTTCTGTCCGATCACAATTGGTAGAATTTAATTGTTAATAATCCTCCCCCATTCCATTTAATTTCGACTCGAATAATATTTTATTGTTTTTTTTTTTATACAAAATGCAACGAGCAAAAAGGATTATCATTTCTTTTAAAATAAAAAAAAAAACATAATTTGATCAATAATGATCGGTCATAATTAATAATTGTCGATACTTTTTCAATTAAATTTAATATAACGACACACATTTATCGTAATTTCTTTGAAATCTTTGTCAATTACTTTAACTTGGATCCTTTCTCGTTTTTTTTTTTTATTGAGAAACGGTAAAATAAAATGAAATTGAAAAAGATATCCTTTATCGAGATTTTTTTTTTCGATATCACCATTTAAACGATGAATCGTATAAGTGATATATGTCCTGTGCACGTACGTGTGTGTGTGTGTGTATGTGTGTGACAATAAATAAAATAAAAAGACAAAATGAAAGAGGAAGAAGAAAAAAAAGAAAAAAAAAAAAGATAAGAAATAAAGTGGCCGTTTCGAGGCACGCATTTTTCGCAGCTTATTTTATCTGCGTTCCGGAGATACGGGAAGACATTTTAAAGGAAACTCTACACCAAATGTTTTAAGGATTCCGAAAACTTCGGTTGAATATCTCGACGAGTCAGTCACAAATTTAACTTTTTAAGGGTCCTTTATTTTTGACCACGCGGTTTGTTTTGCAGGACTGACTGAATAAAGAAAAATATCGAGTAGTCCTAATTTCGATGTTACTTTTCCTGTTAGTTGAGACAGAACACGGTGTCCTCCTGTCGGCTTTTATTTCTCCCCACTCTCCTCCCTCGTCCCTTCGAAGGGTAAAGAAGAGAAGGAAAAGATACCTTCCGAAATTCCAGATTCTCAACTACTTACGTCTCACTTCATTTCTTCCAACTACTATACGGTTTTTTTTTCTTGAAATGGAATGAAGAAACGAAAAAAAACATAATAAAAGGGAAAAGAAGAAAATAGAAGGATTGAGTATTACCTGCCAGAAGGACTCGGGAATTGATTTTTATTACATCCTTAGGAATGTCAGGACTTTCAAACGCGAGACCTATAAATCTTCCTCAAACTAAATAGGGACAATACTTTTTTTTGTTGTTTGATCCTTTTATAGTGACTCCTACCCCGTGTGATTTTCAAGTCAAATATCAATATATTTAGATCCTTGTTAATATTATTTTTTTGTACGCAAATTGTTCTTTGATTTTCTCTATTGTTGACGATATAATAAAGTATTTTTTATAATAATTATAAACTCTCCAATCTATAGTTTTTAAAGAAGTAATTGTAATTAAGATGTAATTTAAAATACATTTATTGGATCAACAGGTCGCAAATCAATAAACGTATCTATCCACTTATAAATTCTAATTGAAAAAATATATAGAAATAAAAAAAAATGTATTAATAATAAATTAAATTTCATAAATTTAGTATCTTTGAAAGAGAAAATTGTCGGAATTTGTGTATAAAGTTATTATTAATTATATTTCCAAGTAATGTACAAAATATTTCTTACAATAAAAGATTAATAAATATAATTTACTAATGCTTAAAATATAATTTTGATTAGCGAAAAATTATTGTAATATACTATAATTATATATATAATAAATATTGTAGCACGTAGTATCAATTTTTAGAATGATCTCGTTAAAATGTATATAAAGTACGTCGTCCTACGTGTGTGTGTCTCTCTCTATGTGATTATAATTACAAAGATAAAAAAAATAAGAAAAAGAAAAAAAAAAAATTGTGTTAAAAACACAAGCTCGTTAGATATTTTATAATTATATGTTCGTGTTTTTTTAATTAAATCATATTTTAATTAAATCATTAAAAAATTTTCTACCAACGGGAGAGTTCAAAGATCATTAGATGGGATAGATCAAACGTATGTATGTATATATATATATATATATAAATGGTATGTATGCAATATAATATAATATATTCGCGTATGCATATGTTCGTTTGCCGAATAGATACGTAGATGGGTGTATACGTTACGTAAATTCGAAAACTCTTGGAGGAGTTCGTTCTCCTACCATTTGATATCTACGTTGAGAGGGCGTGTCTGGTTTGTACGTGAATCGTGCTTCGAGTAAGCAAAGGTAAAGGGATAGAAGAAAACCTTGGCAAGTGAATTCGCTCGTGAGCGTGAACGTGAATAATGTGATGGGGCGTGACCATATCCTTTCTTCGAATTAAACGAGCCTCATAATTCTCTTGGTATGATTAATAATAAATATTCTCGATAGATCAGCTTTATAAGATTTGTATTTGTGTATATATATATATATAAAAAATAATTTAAGAGAGAGAGTGAGAGAGAGAAAGAAAAAGAGAAAGTAAGAATCAAAAAAAAACCAGGCATCTGTGTGTGTGTTATGGCAAATTTAATGATCACTTAAATGTAATGAAAAAAAAAAAAAAAAAACAAGAAAAAACATTAATTATAGATAATAATAGTGTCACTAACGAGGTAAAAAGAATATATTTGTGAAATA
>NW_014569652.1:442702-445468 GCF_001313835.1 Polistes canadensis
AGAGAGAGAGAGAGAGAGATAGAAATATAAGAGAGAGTTAAACGAGCAGGAGTGAGATCGGACGGGTCAACTTCTCGGAATTCTCGAATTAGTTAACTTTAGATTTAGGAGGATGCCTGGCTAAGGTCGACGCTTTAATTAAAGTTCTGCGATGCGGCGACTTTAAAGTTTCGAGTTGGAATAAGATTAGTGTCAAAAAAGTTCTTGCGTGTTTGGTTAACGTTAAGAGAAACGCACACGCGCGTTACTCTTATAACGTTCTAATCTACAATCTTTCTTACATTTTTTAACCAAACAATGTATTTTCCTATATACGTGCTAATTGTTTCACTATTAGAAACAAAAATGAGAAAAGTAATTGTATTATTGAAGTTATTTAACGTTTTATATATATATATATGACGTAATTGAAATAATAAAATTAGCAGAAAATAAATATATTAAACGTAACTTCGGGAACGTTTTAAAAAGAATTATGGTTTAAAAAAAAAGAAGAAAATAAATTACCGGTCACACTAACAAACAAAAGTAACTCTATCAATACGTTACTCTCGATCTCTGTTTTTTTTTTCTTTTTTTTTTTTTTTAATTACAATAAATCTTCGTTTTTAGGAGAATGAGATCGTTAAAAAAATGAGAAAAATATAAATGAAAAAGAAAATCATGTTAACGATACGTAATTGAAATAAAGTAAATACAATAGAATATTCATAGAAACGTATATGTATGCAAGAATCGTAGTCATCTAAGGGACTCGAAACCCTTGAAACAATTTCTCCGTAATGGAAGGGCGTCGTCGGTTGGGTCCGATCGACGATGCCTGATTAAGGCCGTTTGCTATAGCCTCGTGTCTGTTCGTTTGTTCGCTCGTATATACTTACTTTCCTCCTACGTGAATTGTCGGTGTGGGAGGAAAACGCGTAACTCTGTAAAACTCGTTCGTTCGTTCGCAGTTAAAACTCAACACACGACACACAACTCAACACCAACTCAACACCAACTCAACTCGGCTTAGTTTGGCTGCTGTTGCTGTTCCTGTTCCTGTTGCTGCCGTCGTCGTCGTCCTGTGAAAGGGATTGGATTACCCAGAAGGAAGGAAAGAGAAAGAGAGAGTGAGAGAGAGAGAGAGAGAGAGAGGAAGGAAGAAGAAGAAGAAAAAGAAAAAAAGAGGGCTGCCCTTTCCAGAGCACTTGTGGTTCTTCGTTCACACCTCGACCCTTCGGCAACTACACGCTGAAGAGAACTCTCCAAGACGCTACCGACAGAATGTGTTAGAGAAAGACAAAGAATGAGTTTTTAAAACTGAAAGATAGACAGAGATAGATGGATAGTGTATTCGTGTTCGTTGTACTTTACTCACTCTCTCATTCTCATTTTCTTTTCTTCTTTCTTTCTCTCTTTTTACACCTTTACCTTCCTCCTTATTATTCTTCTCTTTTTCTCTTTAACCCTTCCTGCACTTTTCTGCATATAACTATGAACAGTACTAGACGCGTGTGACGGAATGGAAATTTATTGTGTTCAGTCGCGTAAAGAGAAATAAAGAAAGAAATAAATAAAGAAATAAATAAAGAAAGAAACTACGTCATCGAAGGTATCTGAGAAATTCACGGTATGAGAGTTAGGTGCATTGTTTCTTGTACGGTTCAAATACGACATGCGCTCTTTTCTTTACTATGGATTTAATCCTTTTCTCGATACCTGCTAGAATGTATATATATATGTATATGTATGTGTATATAAATGTTGGTAAAAGACGATCTTTCTACCTCTTTTCATAATGGAGAGTTTTTATGAGAAAACGTATCCAGGGAAATTTTGCAGTCGTTCCATTTCTCTTATTACGAGCTCCTATAACACATATATACGCACATATGTATACGCGAATTTTAATATTTTTGAAAAATATCCTTCCGTAATTTTTCCTTTCTTTTTTTTTACTTTCTTTCTTTCTTTCGGATTTTATATACCTCTGGTTCATTGTTAAAAGTTTCCTTCGTATATTTTAATGCCAAAGTTGGACAAGTTCTTTTTTTATCTCTAAAATCTATTTCTTTTTCATATTTATTTGCATTTATATTCACTTTTAAACGAATAAATAAATATATATCACATAACTTTTCTTTTTAATTACTTTATGATATGTCATCTTTCAAATATATTCTAGTTATTATTAGAATTATGCGATTCATTATTATAATATTTTTGCATAATATCTTTTTGTTATATGTTTCTTGATATATATATAAATCCTATAAAAATATTACATTTCTTTATTACAATATCATAAATATGAAATTTCTTTTACGTCATCTCTACGAATTCTCACTTTTGATAAACAAAATTGTTTTTTATTTATTTTTTTTTTTTAAACCATTATCGTCGCATATACCAAGAAGATTATACCATACACTTTGGTTTTTGGTTACCACCATCTCGTAACATTTTCAACCTACGCCTCGCTGGAAACCGACACCGTTTCTCGTAAAGAGGATAAGTTTATGCACGAACAGTATAGTTTTCGTTCTGTTACATGTCCGTCCTCGGTGACTACATTCTGGTAAAATCTTGCGACACTATATATCGTCTGAAAGCTATATCTCAAGCTGTTTTCTCTGACCCTTAGGATTACGAACAATAGAAGGATCAACATAGTCTTTACTTCCGGTTAACTTTTGCGTTAATATATTTTATTTGAATACAAATTATTGTTTGAATATATTATTTAAATATATATTGTATATATTTATAATATAATTTATTAAC
>NW_014569652.1:445715-448538 GCF_001313835.1 Polistes canadensis
TGTATAATAAAATTATTATGATTATTATAATATATAACAAGTTTGTAAAGGAATTGTTGAATGAATTATTTTTTCATTTAACTCGTTTAACCGGGAATAAACTATTTTATTATTTTCAACAAAAATTTTTCTCGACAAAAGATGAACGAACAAATGGATATAGTAAAAAAGCTTAGCACACTGAAAAACGATTTTTCTCTATTCGTTTTCAGAAGGAGCAGAGGGGAAAAAAGCTTCGCGAGCTTTTTCGTAAAGCCAATTGCCCCGGAGCTATAAAAGAACAAAGGCGCTTGCGAGAGGGCGAAAAGAAAAAAAAAAAAGAAAAAGAAAAAGAAAATAAAAAGAAGAAAAAGTAGAAAAAAGATGGGTGGGGTGGAGGGAGGGAGGGAGGGGGTGGGTTGAGTTGAGTTGAGTTGAACCGATGGGAAACCGGATAAAGTGTAATCACCGCGAAATAACGCGCTTTGCTGTCAATTAAAATCGTAAATTAACGAATGATTCGCGCTTACCGCGAATGAAGGGCGGTTTTTATTTTTTTTTCTTTTTTTTTTTATTTTTTTTTACTCTCTATCACTCTCTCCCTTTTCCTTTACTGCCACTCTTTCTTTTATATTCTCTCTTGTTATATATATATATATATATATATATATATTTCTTTTTTGTTCTCTTGAATTACCTAAATCAATGTCTGCCTTTGAAGGACCTAAATTAAACGAACATAATCCCGTAATAAGAAACGATTAATGTCCACCATTTAATTTTTCCCTCTTACCTGTCTTACTATAAGAACACGAATAATTCTTAAGTATTTCAAAGTAAATCCCTAATCAACGAAATTCATCTGCTAAATGAAGATGAGAAACGTAAAAAAAAATATATTCAATTTAAAAAAAAAATTCATTTTGACAGATTTGATTTAATATATTTTTTTTCTTTTTCTATCAATTTTTGTAATTTTTTACGATTCGTTTTTCTGATTCTTTCTTTATACTATTATTCTTTTTCATATCTTTTTATAAAAAGTGAGAAAGAGAGAGACGTTTAAAGATATTTTTATTTCGCGAATATATATTGACTTTCCGTTTTTTTTTTTTTTTTTTTTTTTTTTTTTTTCATATTTTTATTATCTCATTAATTTACATTTTATTTTAAATATCATTTTCACGTCAATGTACTTCGTACTTATACATACGTACAACTATTATTTTGTTACATTTTTATAAACATATATTATCTACTTAATAAATCTCGAATAATTATCTCTTTTTTTGTTTTTTCATTTTCTTTGATATTTTTAAAAAATTTACTCCAATTTATTATTCATTTTAGGGTGGTGGGGGGGGGAGGGGGAGGTCGAAGGTGTAGAGGAATGAAACTTGAAAGTCGTTCCGTCTAGACTAAGGGTCAAACGAATGAAATGAAAATCTTTTCCGAGGGGGTGTTCGTTAAGGAACGATAATTCTGACAATTATCGTCCGAAGGGTTCACGCCTGAGACAAAAGGTCAGAGAATGTTTAAACGATCGAGACGATTCTCTTTTGGGGGTTCTAACACAATCGATGACCCCCGGGCTACGGTTGGTGGACGAAATCACCAGCGGAAAAAGGACGACTATGAATTGTTGGAGACGAGTCTGATGGAGAGAAAATCTTCCTCTTCCTCCTCCTCCACCTCCTCCTCCACCTCCTCCTCCTCCTATTCCTTTCTCTCTTTATCTCTCAATCATCTTTTTTCCTTTTATCTTACTCTCTCTCTCTCTCTCTCTCTCTTTTTCTTCTCACACGGAAAAAGGAGCCGCCGTGGGCTAAGTGAAATGGCGCGTGCCCACTGGATTTCACGGTGCGTTAGTTACGGGCCCTCCTTCTTCTTTTGCTACCTCGCAATATGCTTCCTTTTATATTTTTTTTTTTTTCTTTTCGTACACTTCTCTCTTTTCATTCTTATTCTTTTTTCTTTCTTCTTCTTCATCGTCTTCGTCTTCTTAGTTCTTCTTTTTCAACTTCAACTTCAACTTCAACTTCATTTTCTTCTTCTTCTTCTTCTTCTTCTTCTTCTTTATCTCGTGTTGCTGCTGTGATTTCTCAGATGTTAGCTCGTTCTATACCAACTCGTTTCGTTATTTCGTTCTCGTTTAGGTGGACAATGTTCCACGATCGTTATAATTCTTTTACTCGCTCTTTTCTCGCATAATAAATCTCTCAAACGTGTTTGTTTCTTTCCACCCCCCCCCGATCCCTGATCCCTCCCCCTGCCCCTGTCCCTGCCACTGCACCTTCTCCCCGCCATGATTCACCGATTCTCTCTTTTTATCTATTTATCTTTTCGTTCATTTATTTTTTTCAAAATCATTAATCTCAGCGTACTCTAACTTATTGCTATTATCATTAGGAATAAAATATAGTTGAGGAGGGCTGAGGAAAAAATAAGAGATACGAGACCGAGGGACGTTGAATTTACAAAGTAATCAAATAAATAAATACCGAGAGAAAAAGAAGAAGAAGAAGAAGAAGAAGAAGTTAAAGAGTATACCGTTTACAATATCCAAACGTTTATAAACGGAGAATACACACGAAGAATAATATAACATATTTGAGTTTCCTAAAAGAATATCTGATAAAACTTATATTCTTATATAACTTATATAAAATATAATATATATTAATATATAATATATATATATTAGGGTGAATAAAAAAAAAACTTTTATTTTTTTTTTGGATCTGACACACAAAAACTTGTTGCTAGGCATCTTTAGAAAGTACTCACCCAGTATGGGCTCTTAATTTTAATAGGAAGATCCTCCTCATCGCGGTTTTTTATTTT
>NW_014569652.1:449000-460034 GCF_001313835.1 Polistes canadensis
TATATAATATATTATTATATATTATTATAACTTATATATAAAATTAAATATATATAGTATTTAACATTACGATTAATATTCAATATAACACACTATAATTTATAACTTTACCATTTATTTTTAGCCTTCTTCTTTTTATCTTTTCAACGATTTTCAAATCTAAAAGACAGTAGGGATGATTTGATACTTAACGATCCAAACCCAAGTAAAATAAAACTCGTGTAATCGAGAATTAGAAAAAGGATGAAGATGGAGTTCCATCGGAAATGTGACCGAAAAAGAGGATTAAAAAGTCAGAAAGAAAGAAAGAAGGAGAGAGAAAAATATGAGTGGAAAAGAAAGAACAGAAGATATAAGTCTTTTATTATTATTTTATATTCCCTAACCGTGGACGAGCTAGACGGTGAGCTACGAGACAATGAGGCGCGTGACAGGCGTATAAATAACGGCAATTTATCCTCGGTTACGAGATACCCATCGCTTGCTTGCTTGCATGCTTGCTTGCTTTCTTGGCAGCCAAGCGAACGGCCAAGCAAACAGGCAAACGACTGGATAGACAAGCAAGCAAGCAAGCA
Organism: Polistes canadensis; assembly: GCF_001313835.1. Taxonomy (NCBI): domain Eukaryota; kingdom Metazoa; phylum Arthropoda; class Insecta; order Hymenoptera; family Vespidae; genus Polistes; species Polistes canadensis. The sequence goes on from NW_014569652.1 coordinate 449,576, forward strand.
AGCAGGCAACCAGCCAACCAGCCAACCAACCAGCTAAAACGCGACGGGATATCCAAGGTTACTTGCTTGCTATACGACACGATTCTTACTACACGAAGGAAGAACTCCTGCGAACTCCCATCATCCGATTCCTTTAGATGAACGAGGCCTCTTATGTACTTGTACTATCTCACTCTCTCTCTTTCTTATGGGGTTTTTTTTTAATGCTGGATCTTACCGCGACAGTTTATGGATACTTATTTATATTCTAATTAACTAGTCAAGTGTTCTTTAATTAATGATTTTATTTTTCATTCTTATAAACGGGATTGTTTATAATCAATTTTGTTACGATTATAGGACAATTATTAATTAATGGTTTTGTGTGTGATTAATTAATTTAAAGATTTTTTTTAAGGTAATATAATTAAATGATTGTGTGTTTTATTATCAAATAAATTGAATAAGATTTGTAATGGATTTATGTGGTGTTACTTTGTCGAATGATTATACTTTGTATTATTTGTTTGAATAATTATTTAAATTATATTGTTGGAAAGATGAAATAATTAAAATATAATATTTATGATTATTATTTTAATAAAGTTAAATGTATACGTTAATTTATTGCAATGACGAATCTCTAACGGATCATCTGTAAAAAAAAACAAAATCTTTTAACAAATGTTGCTTCTTCATAATAAACAAGTCTCATAATTTTCTATACTCGTTTCTCTGATTAAATTGAAATTTATGATCTAACCACATAAATATATATATACATATATTCTTTTCTGTATTTAATTTTCTAATAATACCACTACCAAATATAAAAATTAAATTTCGTTTTATCTTTCTTATATTCATAGCTCAAAGATAACTATCTCCTTGACTATTACCTAGAGGAACACTGATCTATGAAGTTTAGTCGAAAAGTCGAATAGTTTTACCGATTAGAAATGTAGATGTTACACCGTAGTAGGACGTGGGAAGGCCAAAACTTATCTTCTAATTTATGATCCTTCTCTTCCCCTTTTATTATTATTATTTTTTTTCTTTTTTTCTTCTAAACCAAAATCACTATTCGGTATTATCGATAAACCTTAAAGATAGTGGAAAAAAAGTGAAAAAGGTCTCGTTTATAATTCGATCGAGATTACGGAATATTTATACAAATTAAGATGGAACGATTACATAAGTGCATAAATGATCATAATAAAGAATACACTGCTTAGTGGATATGTGTAAGCACCTAATGTAAGGCTATTTGAAATTCCAAAGGGAGTACTTTAGTACCAAGAAGAAGAACAAGAAGAAGAAGAAGAAGAGACAGGATAGGTCGATGAGATTAGCAGCCGCCTATACAAATCGTTTATCGTGTCTTCACGTGGCCTTTATATAAAACGAGGCTTGTGTACTCGTCGTAATTCTGAGGTACCCCGTTAACTCATCTTCTTCCCCCCCTACCCCCTCCCCCCTCCCCCGTCTCCTTTGCTCCCTCTTTCTTTTTCTCTTTTTATCTTTGAGAAACATCCCAAACTAAGAGGCCCGTCCGTTCTCATCGAGACTGATCTTAAGCACGTACAAAAAAAAAAAAGAAAGAAGGCTACGATACGAACATGCAAAAGAAGAGAAGAGAGTCTGACCGGTACTGCTTAACATCAAAAGATTAATTCTCACTCGACGCCATGACTGATATATGTCTTGTAAAACCTCCTGTCTTTCGATTTTAAATATTAACGCTTTATTATATTCGCTAAATTATAATTTCGTGCTATAAGAGATTATTACTCTAACGTAAGATATACGAAATTATATTAAATGTTATATGAAATGTTGATAAATGAGATTTATTTATTTATTTTAATACCTAATTAATGTATTATTAAATTATTATTCATTAGAAATGGCAAATATAGTATACTCCTAAATAATCAAATATATATATTTATATGTATATGTATTCTTGTTAGGATTTTTTTCAAAGCAACCCTGACAAAATTCTGATAAATCAAAACTAACTGAGGTATATTTTAAAGATTATATATATAAACACATTTATTTGTATTAAATTAATAAAATAATTTATTAAACACTTAACCCTTCTTTGCATGATTTTTTCTTTTCTTTTAAAATAAATCAGGGTGATGTAATTAATGCTCTAGATTAAAGGAAAAATATTTAAAAAAATCCTAGTGCTATTTTTTGACAACTGCGTTTTGTTGTACGCAATAGTCGCTTAAAAAGTTGTCAGCAACAACAAATATACAGTACAAGGGTTTTGAGTACCTTTTTTTCTTGACTAAATATTATGATTGAAATTTCCATCATCATGCAAAGAAGGGTTAATAATATATTTGTATATATGTGTAAATATAAAATGATCAGAGGAAGAATGAGATATTAGAATATTTGAGAGGATGAAAATAATTTCAGTATTCAGTGAAAAATGTTTCATAACTTCTATCGGCCTCGTTTGACTTCGTACATATATATACGTACATACATATATACATACGTAAATATATATGTATGTATCTACGAATAGAAGAGAAGGACCATGCTCGAAACTGACGGATTTCACTTTATGAAATGGTCTCCAACCAAGACGCACTTTGTTTGATGAATGACGCTGGGTGTATATCGACGAGTATTCCGATGGAGTGTTCAATCACTTAAAAGGGCTCACTCTCTCTCTCTGTCTCTCTCTCTCTTACAAAATCTCACCTTCGAAAGGTGCATACGAGACGAATAAAAGAAGAGGAACCATAAACGAGCGAACTTTGCGAAAGATTACCCGAAAGTATCTCACGCGGAATTCTCTTGCGAATTTCATTTTCTTTAAACATTTTTCTTCTTATTATTATTATTTATTTTCCTTTTTCTGAATTTCACATGTTTTCATTTCGAATATTTACCTGCGATTTCGAGGTCCTATTTTGTGTGTGTGTACCCTTCTCAATATTTTTTTTTTTCATTTTCGAAACGATACGAACATTTTGACGAACGTCAGAGTAAAAACCTTTTATTCTCGATGATGGATGCATTCACAACAACGACATGATTGGTCACTCTCCTCCTTTCTTTCTATCTTTCAAGATCTTTTAAAAGATCTAGAAGGAATGACAAACTCTAAGGTTTCCCGAAGGAAAAAGCTATAATCCGCTTTGAAAGGGTCCAACGCCTTAACCCACGAATAGTTTTGACGTCGTGAACCTTACTATAACACGTCCAAGAAAAGACGGAAGCTTAGAGAAATGGACGGAAGAGCTTTGTTATAGTATTACCCGTTGTTACTAGTGCTTTCTTTACCGAGAAGTATTTTACCCCTTTTTTTTTTTTTTTTCTTTTTTTTTCTTTATCTTTTTCTTCCCTACTACATGAGATTTCACTACAAATATACCAAGACAATTTATCATTAAGATCCACATGCAATTTTTTATCTTGGATAGACCAACTTATTTATCTTTTGGATACTGTAACATTTTTTTTTGAAACAGTCGAAGAAATATTTCAATCATCTCGATTATATTTATTTTTTTTAAGAGTAATTTATTTAAATAAATAATAGGATAATATAAGAATGAACAATCGAAGGATTCGACGAAAGAAATTCTATTATTATTTAGGTTTTTCTTGTAGAATTTTTGTACCGATTTATAAATATTTTGGATCAAGAAAATAAAATATTTTCGTATCTTATTCAGTTAATTTTTTATCAATCGCAAAACTTTGTTAATGTACATCGGATCTGACAATACTTGCGTTTGTTTTAAAACTGGCATATCATAGGCTGGGAAAAATAAATTTGTGATGTATATGAACTTGATGCCAGCCAGTATCAGTACGCGTAGTACAAAATTGAATTTAAACTTTTTCAATCTGGAAATTTTGATGTCAAAGATGCATCGGTAAAGAACTAAAGAGCTAAACATTGAACATTAAATTATTTTTATTATAGAATACTATTTTTTTTTAAGGATATATTTTATTTCTGTAGATAGTTAAAAATTGAAAGATAATTATTAGAAACGAAAAGAAATATTAAAATTAATGGGAAATGTCGTTTTTCGATATATTGTAAAACGGTCGGATTCCACTTACGCTGGATCCTTCAATTACAAATAATTATTTTTAAAAAAGAGAATTCTTTTTTTTATCTTCTCTCTCTCTCTCTCTCTCTCTCTCTCTCTTCTTTTTCATATAGAGTTATTATTTGTTTCAATTAAAAAATCACGTCCAAACTTATTTGAATTTAATCGTTCATTTTATTTCCCCGGTATAAAATAGATATTCATGATTTAACAAAACACAAAAAAAAAATTAAAAAACGAACGAAATAATAAGTGCATAAAAGAAAAGAAGAAAAAAAAAAAGAAGAAAAAAGATAGAAACAACGTAATAACAGAGAGGAAAACGAATACGAAGATTATTTCGAATCGTAGATGGGTTGCGACACGTTGGTTACGTGTTTCTTCTTCAGCAGACAAGTGTCACCAAAATTCCGGAAAAATCTTCGACAAAAAAAATTGGACACTTGTGTTCCAGCGTTATTTCATCGAGAGAGAGAGAGAAAGAGAGAGAGAGAGACGAATTCTCGTCTACGTATGGCATACGAAAAAGGTTGTCTCGATGTGCTCGGTCGAATACTAATTTTCCGATGGCTACGCGAACTCGATGAAAAAGAATCAAAAAAAATGAGAGAAAAAGAGAAAGAAAGAGAAAGAGAGAAGATTAAAAAGAAAAATAAAGAAAACTTAGAGGAAAAGGGATGTAGTAACGAATGTGTGTTCTACGTGAACACGCATTTTCAACGTGATACGTATACGTGCATACGTGCACACGTGGGTGCATGCGTGCGTGAGCCGCGTATTCGTGAAAAGGTGAAATAAAAAGAGAAACGTTGTTTGCGCGTTGAAGAAAGAGAAAAGGCAGCAAGAAAATATAAAGAGAGAGAAATAGAAAAAAGAGAAAAAAAAAAAAAAATGGAGGGGCAGGGGGAGGGATGAGGGGAGGGATGAGGGAAGGGGTTGGTACGAAAGAGAAGAGAAGAGAAGAGAATTTGCATGAAAATACAGAAAGTTTAGAAGAGCGTTTTCTCCTACCTACAAAACCCACCCCCGAATCCCCACCCCCCGNCCACCCCCACCCCACCGAATGCTACTGCACTTATGGCGTGTAAAGTTGAAAGATAGTGTGCGTTTAAATATACGTATTGATAAAATTGTATATGCTTTGCACTTGTATGTGTGTGCGTGCGTATGTGTGTGTGTGTGTGTTGCGCGTGCTTTGCGTGGGTGCAGGTAGAGGGCGCGTTTCACGCGATGGCGGCTTTCACAAAGGCATTCGTAGAGTCGCTCCTTTTTCTCTTTCTCATTTTTCTTTTTTTCTCTTTTACCTTCTCTATTTCTCTCGTTCTTTTTTCTTTGTTTTTTTTTTTTTTTTCGCAAGGCATTCGGATATGTACCTAACCGAGAGAGTTTTTTAACGAGCGCGGAAGTGTGGCACGGTGTGTATGCGCGCGCTCAAGAACAACCACCAACACCACCAACACCAACACCAACACCAACACCAACACCACCATCAACCAACACCTTCACAGGAGCTTTGCAGTTGGCGTTAATGGCGCTACCGGTAATATTACTTCGTCCCATCACCTACCTGTCTTTACATTTTCCAACTTCCCCCCCCCACCCCCTCGACCCTCCTTTTTACCAACCTCCTCCTCTTCCTCCCCCCTCCACCGCCCATTTCTATCCCCTCTTTCCCTTATTTTATTCTCTTTTCTTTTTCTGTTTGTTATTATTTTTTTCTCCTTCTCGTTTTCCTTCTTCTTTTTCTTCTTCTTCTTTTTTAGCATTTTTCTTTGCTTCTTACTCTTTGCCCTGAAGAATGTTTGATCGTAAATCTACGAGCAGGGAAAAGCTCGATCCCCTCGGCAAGCGATTTTTTCCTTTTTTTTTCTTTTTCTTTTTTTCCCGATGAAATGCATCGCGTGTTCTTTGTCAATGTGAAAAAGAAATAAAAAGATAAAATAGAATAAGAGGAGTAGCGGTGATGATGATTTGTGGTTATACCATGGGTTACGATCTTTCAATGAACACGAACGTTCAACAAAGTAACGTGTGTGTGTGTGTGAATTTAGTAAGTGTAATAAATAAACATACGGTAGTGTGTGAATAATTGGAAATATAATTGTAATTTTAAGATTTTATTTTTGATGATATCAATAATAATCAACATTCAATCAAATTTTCTTCTTTACTTTTTTTATGACGCATTTATCGCACTAATATTAATTTTAAACAATTATTTCTTTTTTCAATATTCGTTGAAATAATAATTTAGATTTTTAGTAAGATCAATCGTATCGAATAAAATCCGATAAAAATTTGATTAAATCTAATAAACAGTGCATGCCAGTATCTGTGTGTTCATGTTTAACATGTGATCGATAAAAAACCGATGAGAGGGTAGAAAATGAATGAATGAATGAACGAACGAACGAACGAACGAAGGGTTAACGAGAAGAAGAAGAAGATTGCTGCTTTGGATAGCATAAATTATTTCCGTGATGATAATACGCTAAGGTAAACCTGGTTATGCATACGAATTAATAAATACAATAACTCGTCGTACCATGATAAATATTTGAAATTAATCTATGGAATAATAAAGCGTAGAAAATGATTCGTTCGATCAATAAAATCACGATCCACGCATTGCCAATTTTTATATCGATACTTTTCGAGTACTATGAAAAAGGGGTCGAGGAGTCTCATGAATGAAAAAAAAACCCCTGTGAAAATTGAAATTTCACGCAAGGACGAATTTGACAACGCCAATATGGGATGCATTTAGATTGACGGATAATTCTTACCTGAAATTTGTTTGTTTCAAACCTCCCCCATTCTCATTTGATGAAGAACACTCTCAACGTTATTCCATCTTTTTTTTTCTATTCTATTTTTACAACTAAATCCAAGAAGAAGAAGAAGAAGAAGAAAAAGTGAAGGAGTAACAGAGATAAAGATAGGAAACGGGGTAGATAGATAGAAGGGTTTATAACCCTCTAAGGTATTTCCCTATATAACCTAGGAATATTTATCGGTCCATGCCGCGTCATTTCTTCCCACAAATCGAAAAGTAGGGGGGTGGGGGTTTAAGAGAACCCCGTTCTCGTCTTGGATTTACAGAAATAAGGGAAAAAAGAATTCCGAGACGGATGATGTCGGAGGGGTTGCTCGAACGATCTTCTCCCTGCCAGTAACTGTAACCATTTGCTAAAAGAAAGAAAAAAAGAATAAAAAAAAGAAAGAAAAGAAGAGAAAAAAAAAAAAGGAACGAACGAGAGAGACTAACGGAATATTCGTTTCGTGTTGTTCACAAGAAAGAGAAGGGTAAAAAAACAAAGACAAAATGAGAAACAGAATGAGAGTGAGAAAGAGGAAAAAAATACCCACATATATGCGTGCATACGTGCGTGAGTGTGTGTGTATAGGTAAGCGTGCTAGCATCTGCTACACCGTTCTGTACGCCGTTTTACCCTTTTTTTTTTGCTTTTTTTTCTAAAGCTCAGTTCAACTCTTAATAGAGACGAGTCGAGCATTGTCGCAAGTGGTACGAACGATTCCACCGATGAAACGATAAAACTCGAACGGCAACTCTTCTACTATCATCCGTAGCTGTCGTCGCATAGAAACGTCTAGCTTTTCAACTTTTCTTCGAGGGAAAGAAAGAAAAGAGAGAGAGAGAGAGAGAGAGAGAGAGAGAAAGAGAAAGCATAAAAAGAAAAAAAAAAAAAATGAGAAAATCTCGCATACCCTTTTCTTCTTTTTTTATATTCCTATATGTTAAGACTACTACTTCACCTCATTTATGTTATTCTACGAGGGTTTTTTTTTTTCTTTTAAAAAAAAGAAGAAAACGAAACTGAACAAGCGAGAATATGAGAGAGTGAGAGGAAGAGAAAAATAGAGATAGGAAAAATTTTACTATACGAAATAACGAAGAATAAAATTCTCAGTTTATACGTATATATATATCATGTATGCACTTAGAAAACTAACTTGTAAAGGAATTTTTGTTTTTTGTTTTTTGTTTCGTTCAAGTTTAGTTTAGTTTAGTTTATTCAAAACTACTTCGTACACGTGCATCAAATGTTACATACAAAAATGATAAAGAATATAATAAAAAAAAAAACACACACAACTGATTTAAAAAATGTATTTTTCAAATATACGTCGAATATAAAGCGAAATTACAATAAAACGGATACAGATACGGATACGGAAACGAAACAATAGTAAAGGAAATGAAATCCAAAAAAAAAATCGAAACGAAATAAAATAATAAGAGTTATTCTAGACACAATGTATTATTAATGTCAAATATTTGATATATAAATTCATCGACAAATAAAAAATTGCATTTTTTTAAAATGTTAATCCCAAAGTGTGTGTGTCGACTTTTAGGTGGAAATAGTTTCGACCGACTTAATTAGAAAGAGACAGAGATAAAGATGAGAGAAGAGCGTATAAATTCTGTCGTATTCGCTAAATCCTTTGGAGAAAAGCGAGTTAGCTAGGTTGCTTGATACCTAGCTACCTACCTACCTACCTACCTAGCTAGCTAGCTTTCGTCTCGATGCTAGACGACGTAGTGGATACGAGAGAATGGTCGAGTCACTGCGAGGGTAAACCACCACCACCACCACCACCACCACCCTGTACCGGGATTTCCACGAGTGGCTGATACAGACCTTTGCAGCCGTCGCATGTTCAACGACCGTAACTCAATAGGGTCCGTACTACTCTCTCTCTCTCTCTCTCTGTCTCTCCCCCTTTCTCTTTATCTGTCTGTCTGTCTGTCTGTCTTTCTATCTATGTGCTACCTTCCGATAGGTATCCATTTGCACAGTAGACTTTGATACCGATGAATGTACCGGACGACACATCGATTTGTCGTCTTCTCTCAAATGATGATGATGATTATTATTATTATTATACAGAAATTATTGAATTTATATTTGAGAAATTTTTTAATGAATCTTATAGAATCCTCTATTTTTTTTCTTTTTTTTTCAAAGATTTATTCTTAATAGTATATCGAAGAAGAAAAATAAACAAAGGTTCGTACGTGATAATTCGCAACGAAGTAAAGAAAAAAAAAGAAAAAGAAAAGAAATAAAATAAAACGAAAAATGAAAAATATAAAAAGATGGTCTAGAATGTTCTCTGGGGGGGAGGATCCGGGGAGGATAGTAGGTATAGGAACTCGAGAGGATTCACCATCGAGAGGATTCTCCATAGAGAGAGTATAGAAGAGATGGAGGAGGAGGGGGAGGGGGGTTGGTTATAGGTAGTCGGAGGTTGAAAGAGAGGATCGTTCGAATGGCCGATATTGCACCCCCGGGCTGTAATTCGTATCGAGTTTTCCGTACTGGTCTCGGCAACTCGATCGGAAACGCGATCAGGATAGCGAAAGTAATTTTCGGACGATACGATAGAAGAACGCCTATATTCTCTCGTTGTATTTTCCCTCGACCTTTCCCCCCTCCACCCTCCTCCCTTCCACACCCGTTCCACCCCGCGCTCGCCAAACTCCATCTTCCCGCCAGTGGTGGTTCCTAGATGAAATCGTAGTAGACCAAGGAAAATTAAGTCACGACGATAGAAAAGTGCTTATAGGGGGTGGTGGTGGTGGTGGGGGGGGGGGTTTAGGGAAAGAAAAAAAAAAGGTTATTTCTCGAAATTGCGTTAAATTAGACTTACGATTCCGATGGTTATGGAAGAACTCCGCACTCTCCATTTCAGCACAACGAATTTCCGTTCTATTTCTGATATAGGTATCCGTGTGAAATTGCTTCGAGTTACGTGATTATCGTACGGGAAATAACGTCTACGGTGCTGTAATTTGAACAAAAATGATCATTAGTTTATTGAGAGAATATACAATCGGTAATATATGCTGATGTAATTGTAAAAATTAATTTGGGTTTTTATTTTATTTTTTTTTTTAACTAAGTAAAAGTATTCTACATGTTTTTTTGCTTTTGTTATAGAAAATTTTAGATTATTTTCTTTACAACACGTATGACATACAAGTTTCTTTTTTTGTAATATTATTTTTTCAAAGTATTTATATTAAATCTTCGATATTGCAAAAGGCAACGTTTTTATTGGAAAAATATTATCTATAATATTCTATTGAATATTTTGATCATTAGAAAATATACATTTAATAAAACAAATTTCAACGAAATAGAAAATAAATTTGGTTAATGCAAAATTCGCCGAAAATAATTCAATATCAAAGCAAAGAATTTTCATGAAATATTCTCATCCAAACCGTTCGTATATAAAATCTCTTCAAAATAACAAAAATAATTCATATTAAATGCTCCCCATGTTTATGAGAATATAAGATTTTCCAGTGTGTTTCGGCAATTATTTAATTTCTAAATTATACTTTTCTCTCA
>NW_014569652.1:461524-463318 GCF_001313835.1 Polistes canadensis
ATATATTCAAACATATATAAAAATGGGAGAAGAGGAAATATAAGATAAATTTGGTTGGTCCAGAATTGACGTAGGTTTGATCTCGTTGGCCGGAGGCGTAGAAGGAGAAGTAGAGGAGGGTTGTTACTAAGGATGGTGAGGGAGGCGGGCAGTATATTGGCCGATATTCAGCGAGCATTAACCAGAAGCATTCCCCGCTCGACAAATGGCAATTTAACGCTGTCGAGCGTCGAGCGTCTCGGTCGATATTCGGAACGACCCTTTGACCGTCGACGTTAATGCACGGCCGGCCCTTTATTTCCGGCTGTCACCCAGCCACGACGATAGGAGGAGGAAGAGGAGGAGGAGGAGGTGGAGGAGGACGAACAGAACCGAGACGAAGAGTAGGCGAGGGGACCATTGCTGCCCACCCACCACACTCGTGTCGACCACCACCCACACCCACCATATCAGAATGAAAGATAGAGAGGTTGGTAATAGACAGAGATAGAAATAGATAGGGATACTTATTCTCTTACACGCCTACGACATACACGATCTCAACGATTTCATTAGGAATTAATTGTTATAGTAACTTTAGCTAATTTCAACATTCATTTATCTTCTCTACCCTTTTTCTTTTCCTAAGCTTATTCCATTTATTTCATATTTCCTTTTTTATTTTTTATTACTTTTCGAGATTGTTTTGACGATAAATTCGGATATAGTTTTTACGTGCTCTTTTTTTTTTCTAATCGATCTCTATTTTTGTAGAAAATAATGAAATAGTATTTATAATCGTAAATGTTCACATTAAGATTGAAATAAATGAAATTATAATAATCAAAATTGACAACGTAGAGTTAGTATATATAAAATAGTGTAATAATTAAGTATCGATTTAAATAAAATAAATCAAACAATATTTCTAATTATATACACCATATAACATAAAATGATAAAATGAACAAAAAGGAATAACGTCGAACATCAAAATTATCCATTACACAAAATAGAACTTAGTTATAACAAATAAGTATCGTAGGGAATTAGGACATTAAAAAGAACTAGAACTTCGTTTTGATTAATTGGACGTTTCGTCCCTTTATTGGGACTTCTTCAGCAACTTAATCTCTAAAGTTCAGCGTCTTTTTTATTATTTAAGCAGACATACATTCTTGTAATATTCAAAAAACTACACATCTAAATTTCGTTATCTCTTGATCCGTTATATTTGAACACTACAATTATAACATTTTAACGTACTCGTTCTTTCAAAGTATCAATATTCGTACAATTAACATGATTTATATTTTACGTATTCTCACTTATTGTTAATCAAAAAATTTCTGTGGATTTTTTTTTAGGAAGAACAAAAAAAGAAACAAGAAAAACAATCTATTAATTCTATTAAACAGTGTGCGAGTGATAATGATGGTAAATTAAGTCGCAGAAAAGTAGACATAATTGTAGGACAATGCGCGGGTGGTGTTCGGATCCATTGTCGTAGGTATACATACTGTCGGGCGACTGTCGCTCGCCAGGTGTCCCATCTCCCGAATATATATCGGCTACAATGCGGTTCAACATACAACAGAATTTAATGAAGCGGGACCGACACTTACGGAGCTCGTGTTTCGACGTGACAGTGTGTCCGATTCAAAGCCCTCGTTACCGAAGGGGCGATCCGTGACGAATGGGGGAGGGTTTATGTTACTTCCCTTGGACAAAGAGATTCAGTCTTGTTCTCTCTCTCTCTCTCTTACTCTCTTATTCATTCACTCATTCATTTACTCTCTTTTATGCTTTTTTTTT
>NW_014569652.1:463585-491320 GCF_001313835.1 Polistes canadensis
TCTCTCTCTCTCTCTCTCTCTCTCTCTCTCTCTCTCTCTCTCTCTCTCACTCACTCTCTATCTCTAACTCGTTCAATCTCCAACTTTGTTTCCGTGTCTTTTTTCCTACACTTTCGTACTCATTCTCTTTTTATACACCACTACTCTTTTTCTATTCAACGTTTGTACTCTGAATACCCAACCAACCAACCAACCAACCAACCAAGCCGCCGACGTGGCATTGCTAGCTGCCGTTCGCTGATTCAGGACGCACAAATTTTCAGAAAAATATCCACGAGACTCAAAGCGAGCGAGCTGAGCCTCTCGCTGCGCGTTAATGGACTCTTTTGTATCGTGCATAAGTTAAGCGATCGTTGAATAACGACGCCCCGCCGATATATATATGTATATATATATTCTATACATACACACACTGACAGACAAACATATATGTTCACATATAATATACATATAATAAATATATACATGGTGTATTCTCTCGCATGTCAACTACATTAATATTCGTGGTGACTCGACGTCTAGTCGATGTTTCATCTACCCCGGTTCTATTATCATTAATATCGCGTCACCTCCCATTGTCCCTGTTAATCGACGCAATTACGAAGAGACAGACATAGAAAGGGAAAAAAAAAAAAGAGAGAGAGAGAGAGAGTAGAAAAAAGAGGGGGAACGAATGTAGTATAACGACAAGAAAAAAAAAATAATAAAAAGAAAAAAAAAGATATAAAGAATAAACGCGAGTCTAGGTTTCCCCTATTATCAGACACGCTATTTCCTCAAATCAAAAACTTTCCACCGCCTTCGAGGCGTTCACGTGTCGGTGACTTTTAATAATCGCGGCTTATGATCTTTCCCCATCTCTTTCTTACTTTGAACATCCTTTTTTTTTTCTTTCTCTAAACGAGAATTCCATCTATTACGAATCTTTGATATGAACAACAGTATCCTCAACCACGTATTTCTATATTTCGATACTTCTAATTAAAAGTGAATGATAAACTATGACTTATTGTTAAAACGAAAAGAAGATCATTCAAAATGGAGACAGAAGAAATGATTGATTTTGTTTTCTGATTAATCGGTATCTATCTTACCTGATTCATCAGGTATCAATCTCGGTGGATCTCGTTAACGACGATCTAAGATCATAGTTCGGTTCAAACAACACATAGTATTGAAGATTTCACACGGTGACACATTTATTTAATTTTTCTTCGATATTATTTTTGCTTTTTTCCCCCAAGAGATTTGATTTAATAAACTAAGTCTCTCTTAACGGTCTATCTTCTCAAATCTCAAATAAATTCACCACTCGACGAGACACTATCACAACAACGTCGTCCGCGATTCGTTGTTCCCTTACAGCCCTTTTCACCTTTCTTTTTTTGTTTTTTTTTTTTTTTTATTTTCACTCAAGGGAAAGCAAAAAATAACAACACACTTAAAACACGAGATTATTATGTCGATTATTAAATCGTTTGTTTATTACACACACATATATATATATAAATCGTTATTTATTTTGATCGAATGAATTTTTTTTTATTTGCTAATCGGATAGAAGAAAAAAAAAAGAAAAGAATATGAATGGATCAACGTCCGATTGAATTTTTTGATTGTGGAGATGGTTTTCTTTTTTTTTATATATATATATTTTTTTTTATAGAAAACTGGGATGGTAAAAGGATGATACGCGTTGGCCGGGTTGCCGGTACTACAGGCGCACGAGAAATGCACTCTCCGTGGATGGACCCACGCTTTTATCGACGCTGCAACGACAGCTGGCGCATCTACGTGCGCGCAAGCGTGTTGCATTCCTCTCTCATTTGCTTTTCCTACGTTTCTCTGTCCTTTTCTACTTCTTCTTCTTCCTCCATCTTTTCCTCCTCCTCCTCATTCTACTACTACTCATCTTCCTCATCTTCCTCTTTTTCCTTCTCTCTCTCTCTCTCTTTTTCTCTCATTTTATTTTTTTTTTCCTCCACCTTTCCACCTTCTTTTCCACCTTTGCGTTTGTGTTCGTTTTCACGAGAGGAGGGAGGCATGGTCAGCTCTCAAACATTCGAAAGAGTAAATGCGCGCGTGTAAGACACCAAGCTCACCCTTTTTTACGCTCTTATGCCTTTTGGCCCTTCGGCCCTTCGTTCCTTGTATCCTTGTGATCGATCTAATGCGACTTCCGACCTTACTCAATGCAAATTTAACCCTCCCCTACCCCCCCTTTTTTCCTTTCTTCTTTTCAATCTTTTCTTTATTACTTTACCGTGATTTTAATTTGATTTTAAAACAGGTGTTTTATATATTTTTTCTTTTTTCCTTTTTAATATAATTTCATGGATTATTTGTACTGTATATATATATATTTTTTATTTTCAATTATTATTAATCGATGATAAAATAAATTTATATATAAAATAATAATAATAAGTGGTAATGATTTTTATATTATCTTACATATTACGTATAATGTAATTAAAAACATTTTTATATGACAGTAATTTTAATAGGATGCGAATAATACTTTTTACGTAACGACGATTTAAATTTTATCGTAAAACAAGCCTTTTCTAAAAGTTACTTCTTCTTCTTCTTCTTGTTTGTTTTTAAATATCCGTTCATGAATTATTTACAATATAATAAAGGATAATTTATTCTAATAATAATTAAGAGTTTCTTATCATCGATTATAGAGAATGAATTTTTTAAAAAAAAAAAAAAAAAAAAGAAAAAAAAAAAAGAAGAAAAGATAAGAATGATAATACGATTCATTTTGAAAGAATTAATTAGATTACATAACCAAGAGAGACCATTTTTCTTTTCTATCAACGATCACAATTCATTGGCGCGATAGTAAAGTAAAAAGGAAGAGCCGCGTGGAAGGAGTACACTTCGTTGAGTAAATGTTTGAGACCGGCTGAATTAGAAGGCTGAGAAAAATGTTTGTCGTTGCCCGACAAAAGACATCGCTGCTTATCAACCGTTGTAATTAACGATTCACTGCAATTCGTTTTGCCTATCTGTTACGTGCCGCTATATTCATTCTATCTTTTATTATTACATATAAACTTATCTCTATTTCTGTCTAATAAATTTCATTCCCCACATTATGAATATTATAATTTCTATTTAATACAAAACACTTATGTATATACAGTTTGTTTGAATAAATTAACATTGAATTAGAAAAACAAATTGTTTCGTATTTCATACAATAAAAGTTATACAAAAATATTGATTTCTATAAATTCTTTAATACTTTATATGAACTAATTTTATTCCACATTTTTGACTTAATTTTTCTTATACCTGATGTTACAAGACACCCTATATATAAATCACTATTAATCTCTAACTCACTCATTATGAATATTATAATTACTATTTCTACGAATCTACTTATTGACAATTATTCAGATAAGTTTAATATACAAATTGATATGTATATAAGAATATATTAACAATCGTTTATCATACTAATTTGTAAATATGTAACAATCATTATAATTATTACGAACATAATAAAACATGGCTCAAAAATTCAAATATTTAACGTATCAAATTCGATTCATCCACAACCGAGTTAATTATTACGCGTAGATTTCGTAATTATGTAAATGAACGTGATCGTTTCGATCCCTAAATAAAGAATTTTTGGCTTACAGTTATAGATATATATAATAAGTTGGTGTTAAACGAATGAATTGGAAGAATCATTGTTGGATCATTCGTTGACGGCATATTACAACGAATATTTTATCGTCGATCGTCCTGTCGAGTCATTTGATTGATTCTACGAGTAATTAGCGGATAACCTCCGAAATGGTAGCCACAAATTTCGATTAATATGGTTACTGAACGAAGCGACACGTAAAACGTACCAACCAACGAACCTGTACAATCCTCGTATACACTCGGTATTATAACAGCCAGGGTCACCTAACAACGCGAACAGTTTCAAATAAATCCTGATAAATTTAATCCTCGAGAGTTCAAAGTTCATCGGCCCCCGATGGATATTCGAACAGATCTCGTTAAAAGCCCGCCCCCGTTGCCCTTTTCTCTACGTTGTATCTCGACTGTGTGGACACGTTAAGTCGACGTGATGAGAATTCAAACGGAATAACAGTGAAAAAGAGAAAAACTATGATAGAAAAAAGATAAAGAAGAGTTTAACTTTTTCTTTAAGTCCAAGGGACCAGCCAGACGACCTCGCAAAAACGAGTCGTTCGTAATTAAGATATTAATAATTCGACTTGAGAGACCACTCGAGAAAACATCCTTGATATTGATAACAAAAACAATCTTCTTCTTCTTCTTTGCGATCTTACACGCGTACACACATACGTATGTACAATACATATAGCAACATTCTTTAAAAGAATTTTTATTTTTTCTAATCTTCGAATATATTTAAAATGTATTTTTTTCTAACTATCTTATTGATATGTATATATATAATATATATTAACATACGCAACAAAATTGAAACAGTATACCCCTACATGGGGAATATTTATTTATTCATTTATTTTTTAAATTAAATATGTCCTTCTCTCTCTCTCTTTTTCTTTCTATGTATTTTAAATGATATGAAAAAGAATCTACCTGTTTGCAATCTTACATACAACACGTATACACATACGTATATATATACGTAAGAAAATCAACGTAGAGTTTCTATTTGTGAGTATGAATTTTTCCAAGAAATTTAATCTGCCCTACTCATTTTATTTTTCATTCTCTCATTCAGTCATGAGAGTCGATCTTATTAAACATTAAGAAATGTTTTTACGAGAGAATATCGCGTAGTTGCTTTTGCACATTCAACGAGCTTATGCAAAACAATCAAGTCTCGCAATGTGCGAAATGAGCCACGGGAATAACCGGTTAGCGCACCTTTCGCGAGAATGAAATTAAATTTGCGCCAAACGTTTAATTAATTTCCATCCGCTCGTTATCGGCCCTCGCTTTACTCGCTTATGTATACATTTATGCGGCCCTTTCTTGCACGGGAGTTAATCAGCGCTCTTCGTTCGGACTATTAAACATTCTCAGAAGAAGAGCTTCATTTTTCGAACCGACCACTGTTTCTTTTACATTTCATTCTTTTTCTCCCCTTTTCTCTTTTTCTTCTTTCTTCTTTTTTTTTACCACGAGTTACTAAGTTTTCGGCTAATGATGTTACCTTATCAGCATTATACTTATTCTCACGTTATTATCTTTTCCAATCTTCATAAAAATCACTTTGCTCGATCGATTATAAATCTGTGTGTAAATGTGTGTATGTGTATGATCTAACAAGATATACATTTATTTAATTACATATACAAATATTCTACAATCTTATACACACACATCCTTGAGTTATTACAATCGAAAAAACGCTAGACTCTTTCCCCCTACCCTTCTCCCTCTCTTCTTCCCCACTTCTTCCTCGCATCGGTTTTTAAAGCGTGAAAAGACGAATGAGAGAAATAAGGATGTGTAAAAGAACCTACTAAGTTACCACGACTAATGGTAATGACGCTCGTAATTTTAACCGATAGCGAGGGTGCGACCCAAGAGACATTTCTAAGTCCCCGATATCAAATGAATTATATCGTTCGACGTACTCCTTTTTCTACGGGAAAAGTATCGGGATACAGTCAAGAACCCCCTGAATCACGCGACGAAAAAACGACGAGTAAAAATAACATTCACAAGGGAGAATGGCTTACGTTTTATTTATGAATCGTCTGACTCGAATGTCCACCCTTTTTAACCCTTTAAGTGCACACGAACAATAGTCAGACAAGCGAAAAGTAAAGAAATATTTAGTTCTTATCAAATATTAACGAGAAATTTAAGTAAGTTATTAATCATATTACTTTTTCCTTATTTTCTTTTTTTTTTGCTTTTCGTAATAATTTTTCTCTCGAGAAAATATATTCATTCATAAAAAGTTATATTCGTGGAAAACATATCCATCCAAATTTTGATAACGTTCGAGAGAAGAAAAAGTATTTAAAATTGGATAACAAAAATTTATCGTTACTTTCTTTTTTTCGTTAACAAAACAAAAATTAATTTCCAAGTTTGTTTAAAATTATGCAATTTATTCGCATACGCGTATATAATAAATACATAATAAAAAAGTAATATACAAAAGAAAGAATTAAAACGACACAAAATTCTGCCATATGGTACGAGAAATAGGGAATACAAAAACACGTAGAAAAGAAAGTACGAAAAGGTATAACCATTATTACGAATACTACCACCATTATATTCTTCACATAGTGGTTAGTAATAAAAGGACATTGTTAAGTATCAGTTTGTTGTGTTATTGTGCATCGATAGCATATCGAAATTGTTTGAAAATGATACACTTGTCGATCTTTTTTCTTTCCTTTCTCCCTCACCTCCTCTCACTCTCTCTAATTCTTAGTCTTTCTTTTCCTCTCTTTCTTTTTCATCCTCATAGTCATCGTCTCGCGATGTAGAGGGTTACTCTATATACGACCGGATGGGAAACGTCCGAGCTGCGACTCTTGGTACAATGGGAACAACTCCAGACATCGGTTTATATAGGAACCACAGTGAATATGTATACGTGTGTATGCGTATGTATGTGAGAAAGAGAAAGAGAGAGAGAGAGAGAGAGGCATATACGACGCAAAACACGATGATGCAACACTAGCGCCACTGCCGCCATTGCAACTCGCAGTTAGACAATGCATCGAGATAAGCACTGCGTTCGGTTGAACGTTCCGGTGAATACCGGTTGGGGCTTGCCATTGATAGTTGCGAGAGCTATTTCTGCAATAGGAAATAGGTGTATCGAGAGCTAGCTAGTATTTGTCTTTGTCTCTCTCTCTCTCTCTCTCTTCTAGGATAACCAACATTCGGGGAGAAGATACACGTGATTCTCTAAATTTTCGTCGATTAAATTATTCGAATTTGGTTCTTACTCATGTCTCGTAGAATGTGTTATCATTGTATCTATGATGTGTATAACGTGTCATCGCGTTTAGAAGAATAATTATTATTTGTTTTAATTTGCGAATAAATTTTGTTGTTTTTTTTTTTCAACGATATAACACATACCATCTAAATATATATTTGTTAAGAGTTATTATACTCTGTTAATTATTTATAAAATATGTTTATTTTTTATTTACTGCAATTTTTGTTTTCTATATTATTATAGAAACGTGGAAGAACGTTAAACGAGAATTTTCTATGGAAATTTTTAATTATAAATAATTACCCCTTTTTTTCTTTTTTTTTTACATACAAGTCAGCAATTATTATTTAACGAATCCGATAAAAATGGATGCGGTCGAGTTAATAGCTTGAGTAATATGTTATTAAAATTTATCAAATAGAACATTCAAATTTTCAATTTATCCTCTATTATTAACATGAAACAACGACACCGTTACGTAATAAATGTAAAACGTCAAAATTAAAATATTATTACAAATAATTATACAAAACTTAATCGATCGATCATTCTTAGGAGAACTCTTAAATAATATCTAAAGAAATTTAAGCAGAACATTAATAATTACCATCCAACTAATCTCTTCTCCCTCTCTGTCTCCCTCTCT
Source organism: Polistes canadensis (assembly GCF_001313835.1). NCBI lineage: Eukaryota > Metazoa > Arthropoda > Insecta > Hymenoptera > Vespidae > Polistes > Polistes canadensis. Next base: position 471,178 of record NW_014569652.1, read on the forward strand.
CTCTCTCTCTTTTTTCTTATTTTTTCATTCCTCGGAGATGTATCGTCTCTCAAAGCAAAGGGTCAAACGAGAGCTCGTAAAATTAACGAACCTTTTTTCGCTATACCGCGCCTCGTTCATAGAGAAAACCATCTCTGACTTTCTCATATACATAATAAACACACACATACATATATAAATTCGAAAAGCAGTTGGATATGCTGTTTCTCGTGACACGGTGCATAATCCAACTTGTGAAGGGGATCATCTTGTTTTTTTTCCATCTCACGAATCGACGTCAAAGTTTCTACTCTTATCTATCCTTCTTCTTTTCTTTTTTTTTTTACACACATCTACATGAAAATAAGTGCACATATGTACTATATCTTTCTCGAAGAAGAAGAAGAAGAAGGTAAAAAACAAAAAATGAAAGAAAGATGATGAAGAAGAAAGACACAAAGAGAGAAAGAGAGAGAGAGAGAGAGAGTAACAACGTCGAGGTAATCAAAGGGGTAGGTGTATATTCGTGGGTACTTTACCACCCCTACCAACCCCCTCGAAACGCCCCGGTGCTCTCGAGGTACACGCGGGAGCGTTGCCGAACAATCGTTTCGGGAGCTTTGAAGTTTCTACGCTGTATACGAGTCCACCCTTTCCCTCTCTCTCTCTCTCTCTCTCACTCTCTCACTCTCTCTCATTCTCATTCTCATAGCAAGGTTGAACGGGTATAGGGGGAACCGAACGCGTATGGCGTCGTCGAAAGCTTGCTACCCCCTCTCAGAGGTCCTTCCTCTTCACCCCCGTGTACCAAAAGAGAGAAAATGAAAGAGAGAGAGAGAGAGAGAGAGAGAGAGAGAGAGAGAGAGAGAGAGAGAGAGAATGAAACGAAGCTAATGTCGTCGAACGTGCTTTTGCTTTGTGAATAAGAAGGGCTTCGAAAAAGAATGAGAAATAGAGAGAGAAAGAGAGATAGAGAGAGAAGAAGAAGAAGAAGAAAAGTAGAGTGGGGGGAAAGCCAAGAGGCTAATTACAGTATTTTTCCCTTGGATATTCGCACGATGGTCATCGTCGTGCCTGGATGATGGTACCTGCTTTGATTTATCCTCACCCCTTTGACTTTCTTCCTTTCTTTCTTTTTTCTTTATCTATCTATCTCTATCTCTCTGTTTTTTTCCGTCTTTGTCATAAAGAACGAAGAGCACCGTTGCGGAAGCTTTGTGGCATCGACTCTTCAAAGTTTCTCTACTTCTTCTTCTTCTTCTTCTTCTTCTTCTTCTTCTTCTTCCGATTCTGATTCTTATATTTCTCATTCTTCTTATTTTTCATCCAAAGCTTCTTCACCCTAACGATCGATCGTAAACACAGTCGGTATTATTTTACTACCCCTTTTATTTTTTTTGCCCTCCTCCTCCTCCTCCTCCTCCACCTCCTCCTCTTTTTTTTTCTCGATCAAGGAGGAAGAATCAAAGGAAAACGACTTTCGACTTTCTTAGACTTGTTTCGAATTGATCTTTAGATATGAATGTGTTTGGTTCTTGTGGAATACCAAAAGGGATTTGGTTATTCTTTTTTTTGTTCTTTTTAAATTTATAAGGATGATGTAAAAATAATATTCTCTCTCTCTCTCTCTCTCTTTCTCTTTCTCTTACTTTCTTTTTATTAAGCCTGGGAGGCTCTTCTCTCACGTTCGGTATCTCTCGTAAGCCTTTGCGAGTCGATGCCGCGTATGCAGAAAACATCGCGAAAGTGCCCACTCATTGTCCCAGAGTGGTAGTCGAGTGCAGCTTTGACGACGACAGGGTAATTAGTTCGTATTATACTTTGTGACATTGCCGGGGTCGGCCAGTGAAGGCAAAGAGATCTCTCTCTCTCTCACTCTTTCTCTTTTTCCATCTTTCACTCTCATTCTCTTACTCACTCACTCACTCTTTCTATCCTCTTCGAATCCAATTACGATTTTGGTTTGAGACACGTTTTCTCTCTCACTCATTCACTCACTCACTCATTCTCTTTCTCTCTGTTTCTTTTACACGTTCATATATATATATATATATGTGTGTGTGTGTACATGCATGCCGATAGGTGGCTGGTCCATGCATAAGTTCTATCACTCTGTCTCTTTCTTTCTTTATTTCTCGGTTCATCTTTACCCCGGTAGGATGCAGGAACGTATAAAGGGGGATGAACGAGTGGGAGCCACCGCAAGGTTTATCCGAAAACTCTTTGTCAACAAAAGAACGTCGAGTGTGCCGCTATAACGTACGCACACTTCGAGGTATAAAGGGACAGTGGGTAATAAAAACCCTCGGCAAGGCTTCAACGAGCACGCGGAAGTTACTTTTCACGAGTACGCCTCTGCTGCTACTCCAGAAGATGTTCCGCGAAAGGCACTTTCCTTTCCCTTTTTCTTTCTCTCTCTCTCTCACTCACTCACTCTTTTCTATCGTCATCCTTGTCTTCGTCGTTGTCGTCGTCGTCGTAGAATTTTCTCGTTAGCACGTAGAAACCAAAAAGCATTTGTTAGCCGACAAAGAGTCTTACTCTTTCTCAATTCTCAATTTGAAGAAACTCGAGCGTGAGAGAGAGAGAGAGAGAAAGAGAAAGAGAATGTACGTTTTGTTCAATCGGCAAACACTCTAGTTGGACAAATTTTTCAAACGTTCAAGCAAGTCACTCTTAAGTAATAGAGATCAACACGTACACGGTCTTTTTCTAAAACGTAAAAATACACGTCTCGCTACTTTTCTAACAACTTTCTTTTTACCTTTTACGAGGATAGAGTATTTGCGGTATTACCTTGTATTTTCTCGTGAGATCGATTAAAGAGAAAAAAAAAAAAAAAAGAAAAAAACACAACAGCAATGGGAGAAAAAGCGAGCGAGTTTTCTTTTCCCTTTTTTTCTTTTTTCTTTTTTTTTCATCGAACGATTTTAACCTAACGCGGAATTTTCTCGTTAACGTTCGATCAAATCGAAAAAAAAAAGGGAAGTTTAAAAAGGGATATTCTCAAAGACTCTATCTAATTTTCCAATAGGGAAAAGTAATAGAAAGTACGTAAGAAAGGTAGATAGGAGATTGCAAGCTAAGTTGCATTGAGAATTCGAAATTTCCCAAGGGCTATATACGTCCCCCCACCCCTTCCTCCTCCTCCTCTTTCACCCGTTTTCAACGTGCTACTACTACCTCCATTCCTTTTACTTCTTCCGCTATTTTTTTTTCTTTTTTTTTTAGATAGTTTAGAAAGGAATAATAAAAAAAAATGACAGAAGATTGTTCGGAAATAGAAACTCCTCTAATATTTTTCTTTATCTAACGTTAGATGCCGAAAAAAAAACGTGGTCTCACGTTTGTGACGTGAATCGAAACGAATCGAAGATCGAAACGAAAAAAGATATATAAAAAAAATTAGAAGAGAGAGAGAGAGAGAGAGAGGAATGGGAACGGAGAAGGAATATGAAAAAAAAAAGTGGAATATATAAAAAATGTTTCCTTTGACGTTTCAACATCGTGACGACTGTCAAACGGGGGCGACATTGTGCATCTTTCTTTTACCCAATGTGACAGTTCCTTTGCAAGTGCTCCGACGTTTCAAACTACTCGGCCTCTCGGAAAAAGTGTGAACCCGGTCTATGTGAAAAGTGTCGACCATATTATTATCGATCCGTGAGAAAATATGATGTTGAATAGGGAGAGAAAAGTTGATACAGATTTAATTTTGGTTTGCTTTAACTTGCTTATGTTTATCGAACCTTAAATGAAAACCTACTATGCGAACCCTTAATGAGATTACGTTATATTCTCACGATTATAATTACGTAAAATATTTTCTGTTAAATATCATAATTTTTCATTGTTGTTTAGATAAATTTAAATAAAACTTTTAAATCTTTTTAATAATATATCATTCGAAATGAAATGAGCGATATTGAGAAAAATTTAATATCGTTGATCTGACGACAGAAGGGATTTCTTTTTTAGTATCAAGGAAACATTAAATTAATTTAAGAATAAAAACGGGAAAAGTAATAAATGAAAATAATAGAAAAAAAGTATTGGATATTTTCTCGGAATGTTTATACATTGTAAAGAACCCTTGGCAAAGGATTTTCCAAGCATTCCAGCAAAAGGACATACATGTCCATCTTCAATATGGAAACCCAGGTTAAATTCTATTCCCGCAAAGCTTCCCCCCGCGTGTTCTCTCTCGTCTCCTTGGAAGCAGCAGCCTCAAGCTTGGGATGCCATGCATCTCGACATTGGAAGTCGGCGGCTGTGCTTTGAGGGTGCCGAGTACCGCACTCGACGTGTGTCATACGGCGCCCTTCCGTCACTGGCGTAACATTCTCACTAAACAAAATTTCTTTTTTACCATTCATGTCCATACAAATTATTATATTATATATTTTATATATCGAGATGTGTGTAATTCTCATAATTATTTTGTTTATATTTTTCCTAAGCTTAAATTATTATTTGAATCCGATTAATATTTAATACGTGCATATTTTCACGGTCCTTATATTATAATCATCAAATTTTATATATATATTTATAAAAAAAGTAAAAATATCCGTGTATAATAAAGTACATAAAATTATATAATTATTCGTGAAAAAGAAATTCTAGAATTATAATTAATTAAATTTCGTTCGAATTTTGTTGAAATTATTTGCAAAAAATATTTTGTTCCCTCTGACATATTACATTACACGAATATTATGAAAATTATTTTGAGAATAACAAAAACTACTCTATAACGTAGTTTTACATTATAATAATGGGAAAAAAAAAAGAAAAATAATAAAACCGTGGAAAAAAAGAGTGAGAAAGGGAAACAGTGAGAGAAGAAAAAAAAAAGTGTAAATGCAAATAAATGCGATAAAAAAATGTGTGTCGGGGAAGGAAAAAAGAAAATAAGTAAAGAACTGCGCCAATGGGCGTAGGAAGGTAGTAGGTAGGTGCCAGAGGGGGTTTGGCGCCCTCCTTTTCTATTCTCGAAGGCTTTCTCAACGAAAGTCGACGGGTACTCCGTTGGTGAGGAGGAAAATGCGGGAAAGGCGCGGTGTCGCGCCCTGTTCGCCACTAACTTTGATCGCCACTCAAACATTTTCGCTAGCAACCCGGTGCAATTCGCTGGCACCAACGCCCGTTACACGAATCCCTATATAGGGTGTGTGCTTGCCAACAGCTTGCCGACTAATTACAGCGCGGATCAAAGATTTCATCACCGACCGCCCTTTCTCTCTCTCTTTCTCTCTCTTTCTCTCTCGTTTCGACTTTCCTCTTCAACACCAACGCACCAACGCACCCCCTCTTTTACATTGCGCTTTTTTTTTTTTTTTTCGTTTTTCATTTTTCTACCGATTTCAACGAAATTTTTTGTCGTCATTCGTTTTTTCTCCTAAAGTTTTTGTTTTTCGAAACGGTGTAAACAAGAAATAAATATGTGTGGGTAAAAAAATTCGTTTCTACTTAATTCCGAAGAAATTTTTGCATTTTTTATTGTTTTTCCACTAGCTCAGTTCTTTTCGCTAATAAATTAAATAATTTTGAAAGTCGTTATTTTATTTTATGGTCAATTTTTTTTTTTTTCGTCATTCGTTTTTGTTTTTCGAAACATGTAGACAAGAAATATGTGGTTAAATTTATTCGTTTTTAATTAATTTGGAAGAAATTTTTGCATTTTTTTATTGTTTTTCCTCTAGCTCAGTTCTTTTCGCTAATAAATTAAATAATTTTGAAAATCGTTATTTTATTTTATGGTCAATTTTGTTCCGTGTAAATATGACAAAATCTTGACTCAATCATTACAAAATCGTGACAAAAATCTGCACTTTTCTGCATATGATAAGCTCAGAACTTTTTAGCCTTTTTATACATGGGAAAACTATGTTCTTCTGTTATATATATAAAATACTTTGATGTATTAACTTAAACCCCATAATTGACATAAAAGAATGAGAAATTTGTTCCTAAATAATTAAATGAAAAATAATACTATTTAAAATTGGAAATAAATTAAGAGACGATGAAGAGAACGCGTAGATTCAAAGAAGAACTATAGAAAGTAAGAATTATATTTCCCTCTTCCAATCCCTTTTTTCTTTTCTTCTTTTTTTTTCTTTCTTTTTCTACAGAACGCGAACGACCCTTTAAAACAAGGACCATAGTAGAAAGGAAGGAAGGAAGGAAGGAAGGAATGAAACGACGTCGTAGACAGGGGACTGTTTTCACCAACCGAATAAAGCGTGTTAAAGCTCTCGTCCTCGTTTCTCCAAAGTAATATCTTAATCCTCTTAAAGGCGAGAACGGCAAACCTAAACTCGAAACGCCTCGAGTAGAAACGTTGAACTGTTACGAATGAAATGCTGTACATTCCTACAAGAGTAAGACAGTAAAAAAAAGAGAGAAAAAGAAATAGAAATGAGAGAGAATAAGAGAGACACTAAATATCGAAAGAGAGAGAGAGAGAGTATTAAAAAAAGTGTTAGGGAATGAGAGAAAGTTAGATAGAGTGAGAAAAATAAAGAGTAAGAGAGAGAAGGAAATAGATGGCAGTAAAAGATCCGTGCAAAGACACGAACGATGTTTGCGAACGAAACCATGGCGAATCTATATATATATATATATATACGTCGTCGTCATGGTGGTGGTGGTATCCTCTCTGAAGAAGAGAAGGAACCTCTTCTTCCACTTGTTTGCCTTTAATTTGTCCGAGCTCCTCTCTCGCGAATGAGAGAGGTGCGGCTGAATCGTCGAAGGGAATGTGTCTTTCGTTACAGGTAAAGGAATATTTTCTTTCCTATTTTTTTTTTGTTCTTTTTTTTCTTTAGTTACAATATTACACGTTATTTTCAACGAATGAATATAATGTCATGATTAGATAATTTTAATGCAAGTACGAATTCATTTGAAAGCATGTGTGCTATCTCTTATTATTTTAGAATTAATGAAATAATTAATATGCGATTAAATGAAAATGTTATTTCATATTATTTGGAATTATTTGATCGATGTTATTGTTGAATAAATGCTAGACTATATGTATAAACGTTTTGTTTAGTATTTTTAGTATTTTTAATAATGATAAAAATAACGTTAAAATTGCATCAGAGTTTTATATTAACAACGTATTTCATTTTTATATTATATAATCATACCTGTGACTAAACTAACAAAAGTATAGATAATTTTTCTATGAACTGTTACAATACTAATCACATATACAGATCATAAATTATGTTTAAAGTGTATAAACTAGTTTACTTATTATTTCTTACAATAATTCATAAAAAGTAAACGACTAATAAAAATGATCAATAAAACCATTATTAACCATTGCACAAAACAATGGATTATATAAATATAAAAAAGCACAAAAGTATCGTTAACGCGTGACGATTCAACGATAGATCGAACACGTTCAACCATTCCCTCCATTTCTTCTCTTCTTTTCTCTTCTCTTCTCTTCTCTTCTCTTTTTTTTTTCTCCTCGCGAGAGTTGAATCGACACATTAAGAGCATCGAGAATGCCTATTGTATCGAAAGCTCGATTTAAATTCTAAAGTGGCTCGGAACGGAAGCGTGCCGCTGAAAGCTGGTCGACCCTCCTCGAAGCTTAGCGAGCTTTATCTCCTACCCTCTCTCTCTCTCTTTCTCTCTCTCTCATACACACACACACACATACACACACACTCTACGTTTACCTCGACGGCACTAACCAACGGAAAGCGACGTAACCGCGATCGATTCGTTGGAGCGCATCTCGTGAATTCCGACGAAGGTTCAGAACAGGGTCCAATGGCGGCAACCCTATGCGAGAAGCATTAATGCACCGAAACGTAGTTACAGTTTGTAACTCTATTTTGAGGGACGTGAACGAGTAACGTGTCTCCACCCCCCCTTTTCTCCACCCCTTACCCCTTACCCGTTTCCCGAACCCAACCATTCCACCATTCCTTCTCTCTCTCTCTCTATCTCTCTCTTCGTCTTTCTCTTACTATCACGTTCTATTATCCCCTTCTATATTTTGGAATACGGATAACAGTGAACAGAATGAGAAAGAGATGAAGGAGTATGAGGAGGAGGAAGAGGAAGAGGAAGAGGAAAGAGGCCGATGACAGGGATGTCGCTTCAAATGTTGGATGCGTCATATCGTCATATAATTCTAGAACCTATCTATCTCTCTCTCTCTCTTTCTTTCTCTCATAAACTCTCACCCTCGTCCTTGATACGCCCAAAACATCTGTGTCGCAATTATCGTGAATATGTGCTTCAAAGTGTCCGCCTATCGTCTATCATACGAGGACGAAAGATAAATGTCGAATAAACTCAGGTGCACTTGATTTTTGTTAGATTAATTTTCTCTCTGTTTCTCTCTAATCTGGCCATCTGGTTTTTGGGAAAAATAAAATATATAAAGTTCATTTAAAACTTAAAAAGAAAAATATAGTTTTTGTTTGATTTTATATTCATTGTAATAATAATATAATAAAATTTGAAAATAAAACAAACATTATTCTCGAATATATATGAATACGTATTATAATACTGTTTAATCAATTTAAATGTAATCCGTTAAATATTTCGAAATGAGAATAATTTGATTGATATTTCTTATTTTTTTTTATTGTTATTAGAAATGAATTCGATCGAATAAATTCGATTCGAAGTTTGGAAAAAGAATATGCTGTTAGATGATTATTAGAGAGAGAGAGAAAGGAGATAGATAATAGAAGCGAGCTGCATATCCAAAGTAATTTGTTAATCTCCCCATAGTCTATAAATTAGTCTCGGACTGCATAGATTACGTTGAACAGAGGTGGGCATGCAATTTTGGATAACTGTTATTTCCCCCTACATCTGGCAGCGAATGCTTGTAGCATTGTCCCGTACGCATAGAACGAATTCTTTCCTCTTGATTAATCTACAGTTAGAAATTAATCATCTTAAAATTGAGGAGATAGATCGAAGAGGGGTGGAAGTTAACCCCGGTTTATGAACTTTGTCAACCTTTGTGTATCGCATGTACCTTGTTAGTAATATGGTTTCCCATCTCTTTCTATCTTTTTCTAAAACTTTCTTTCTTTTAACCATGAACGTTGAGAAATAAACGACAAATCGAAATACGAAGAGAATATTCCGAGGGAAATTTCGAATAAGGGTAGCTCGGACACAGGGAGTTTACGTACGTAGTACTGAAGGGTAGGGGGTGGCCTCGAACCCCTCTCGAAATATTGATTGACATCCGGGTGACAGATTTCACTGGCCACACACCCCTTTTGCTACGAACTGCAACGTATACCCAACGAACGAACGAACGAACGAACGAATGAACGGACGAGCCCAACCAAACCACCCCCGAACTTTCAAACTCAGACCCTCTTTCTCTCTCTCTCTCTCTCTCTCTCTTCGTCCCTTACATCACCCGAAGGTACTCTTTGTCATGCTGATTTGTTGCCGAGCTCGCAGCGGTGCTCACCAACTTCCTATCTGCCAACTACTACAAAACGTTTTTGTTTGAACTTCTAACTTGTACAATTAAAAAAAAAAAAAAACAAAATATTTGTAACAAGTAAGTTTTTCACTAGAAACGAATTCGATCAATTGTTATCAATCATTTTGATTTATTTCTCGTCGAAAATTCTTATCGTTCTTTTTCCATTTAAAAAAATATCGCAATAAGATTCGAAACGTACGAATAAATATTTCGAAAATATGAAATAATATGTTAAAGAATTGTATTTATTGGAACAGATCGTTAAAATTAGTATCTATCTATACGATTCCCATATATTAATGTTTTTCTTTTAATATTTGAGAGTTGTTTCAAAATATCAAACATATTTGTTCATTTTCTTTTTAACATCGAACGCGTGTTTTACTCGAACCAAACCAATATCAGCCTTCCATCCTCTTCTCCCTCCTCCTTCTCATCTTTTTCTTCCACCTCTTTATCTTTTTTATTTTTTTTCTTCTTTACTTCTGTAGATTTTCTTTTTTTCTTTTTTTGGTTCATTTCTCCGTTTTTTTCCTTTTTTTTTTTTTATTTTCTTTTTCGTGTCTCCGCTCATCTCTCGTGCCCACACTCCTCTATATATTCTCTACAAGTTCGCTTGTATACCGAACGAATGAAATCTACTTAACGGCGAAGGACGATGTGCATCGAGGGAGAGTCGAGAAAATGTAAAGCTTACTAGATAGACGAGGAGAGACACAGATGAAGATAAAAAGAGACAGATAAATCCCTTCCAAGCGTACTTGAGAGTCGAGAAAAGAGAAAGCACGCGAGAGAAATATAAAGGAACACTCGAGATACTATAATCGAGTTCTATACTGCAATTTCCTTTTTCGAGTCCTCTCTTCTGAGGTACTCATTCGTTGCTATATACATATATATATATATTTTTCTTAATATTCTGTACCCCATGTAATATTCGTGTACCTCTGTAACATGAATTTATCATATTATTATATTTTAAGCAACATTACTGAAATCATATTTTTGTGTGTTTCACTCGATACTAAATGATTATTGAAATGTTTTAACAATATTACGAATGAAATATATTAATATCGAATGATTTGGGGAAAAAAATGTTTCTTCGTATTTTATAACGCAAAAGTAAAATAAAAGAATATATTTCTAATAATAATTATTCGAATAAGAAATAATATCAAATTATATATTTTATAAGAATACCTTTTTTTTTATTACATTTATTAATTCAAAGAAAAAAAAGATATAATATAGTTAACAAAAAAACATATATCAACTTGTACCCCCATTGTTTTTATACGATTATAATCATTAACGTGTCCACTCGTATTTTATTTTCATTTTAAAAAATCGATTGACATTATACTAAATCTCTTATGTTAAAGATGTTACCTAAGTTTCTTTTCATTCGAAACTTTCAAAAGATTAGAAATCGTGACACATCCATATCTTTCTTTGAATGACGTAACAACGAACATGTTTCTCTTCTATCTAACATTAAACTTCGATCACAAAATCACCTATTGAACATATATCGTTCTATTCCGTTTATATTCAACACTATCTCTCTCTTTCTCTCTCTCTTTCTCTGATATATATATATACATCGATAATTACATGACTGAAAGGATTATATGTTAACGGTATTTGGTAATGCGGGTATTATAGTCTGATTAAGCATCGCTAATTGCATCGCGAGCAGTGATATATCAGTTAATCCCTACAGCGTTTGCGAATGACACGTTAAACACGTTCGTTGATTCTCTACTAGCAATAATAATATACCATTTCTCCAACAATTCTGTCATAAACTCCATGCTATCTGACATTTCGTTTCTTTTCAATCTTTAAAAGGTCAATTTATGATATTTTACATTTTTACTGGTGTAAACCATTTCGATTAATCGTATGATCATTTGATTATTATTATTATTACATACGAAAGGTATAAATGTAAAACAAATAATGTCATTTTATTATTTACGAGATTTGAATTAAAACGTTTAAAGTTTAAACATGCAAAAAAAGAAAATTATAATATAACACCTTTTATATTATTATATTATATAAAATGTAAATATTATCATATTATAAATAAAAAGGAATTATTCAAAAAGCATTGTATTATTCAATTACTCTTGACATTTAACGCAATCAATGTAGTATTTAATTATCATTAAAAATACAGATTCCATATATATTTATAGACCGTTTATTTTGAAAGTGGTGTAAGTCTGTATATATACATTATTTTAATTAAATTAACCTAAAAGTAATGTATATAATCAAATTACATATCGATAAATTAATAAAAACATTGTCAAACTTGATATAATTAATGAATCATCTTTAATTTTTTCGGATTTACACCATACTTTCGAAATAAACGATCCACATATTCCCATTAACGATATATAAAGAAGATTAACTTCGTAATAATATAAGTATCCGTCATTAGAAACAAAACAAAACAAAAACCAAAAATAAAGTAGAAATGAAAGAAAAATGATTGGAGAAAAATTCGTAGAAAGGATTAAGCGGGAACGACGAATCCTAGCTTTGAATATTAATTAATCGATAAATGTCAGGAATGGCGAACAAATATTCGGTAAAATGCGAGCACGCATTCGCGACGATACACGATGCCAATACCCATGGACAATCTATTACGAGCTGACTCGGTGCGATACGATTTCGAAATGAAAACGTAATTTTCGGCGAAGCGTAGCCGATATTTTCCCTCTTTCCCCATCCTCTATCCAGCATCTCTCTTTTCCCACCTCTTTCCCTCCCACCCAATCATTCTCTCTTTCTCTCTCTCTCTCGTTCTCTCTCTTCGTATACTGCACTCGATTTTGTACGACTCGATGCACAATATTTCTATCTACCCTCGTGCGAATGACCCGTCCAAGCCGATAAGGTAAACCCTTACTAGAATATGTATCTATATGCATTTATTTGTCTGTGTGTGTGTGTGTTTGTGGATATGTATATACGTGTCTCACTCTACAATGGAAAAATATATCGAATCGAATCGAATCCTACAAAATATGCGATAGATATATACTCCGACGAAAGATATCATCTTTTTCCTGCGAAATAAACAGAGATGCGAATATATCCTGGATATGTAAATCTGTGTGAATCAACTGTCTTCGTTTGGTGGAGGGGGAAGGGGAGAAGGGTTGTACATTTTTAAGAATTACTAAGTTTACTTCTTAGGGATGTTATTTATTTATTATTATTTTAGTAAACTTAGTAATAATATTAACAAATTTTGGATAAGGAAACAAAATCTTTATTATATTAACATTTTTAAGAATATTATACGAAAGAAAATTTATGCTACTATATTATTTCTCTTTTTGTTACAATTCTAAAAAAGTTATGTATATAGTTTTTATGTGAAATATGAAATATGAAGTATTAATAAAGTTTTGTTTAATATCTGAAACATATACATGTAAATAAGGTATATATGTATCAATTAAAAATTGATTACTATTTATTTCCTCCACCCCCCTCCCCACCACCACCCCATGTATAATTATCTAGAAATAAAAATGTATCGTTATTAAAGACGACGAAGACTTAATCGTACGTTGAGAATGAAATTATTATTCGAATGAAATTATTATTCGAATGAATATAAAATGTAAATCTTAAGGACATACTTTTTTTTTACAAATGATTCATATAAATAGAATAGAAACGGACAAGAAGAGAAGAGAGCTTACATAAATATATAGATATGTAGGAAAGAGCAAACGGGACCAAGGTACGTACGGGGGAACCCCATAGAAGAAGGAGGACTTGTTTGCCAGCCACTCTGGCATCTAATAACGCGCAATTAGCGCCAAGTATATAATTACAATTAATGCTTGGTATGAATTACCGCTTCCAACTAAACGCTTCGATAAACACGGTTCCTTCCAAAGAATAAAAATACAAAAAAATAAAAAAAAAAAAGAAAATAAAAATGAAAAAAGAAGAAGAAAAATATGGACACTATGTGATGGAACCGAAAGAAAAAAGAAAAGAAGAAGAAAAATAAGACGTGTCAAGCTACTTTCCAAGTTCTTCGAGTGAATTCTTCCAACGTGTCTTACTAATAATGCTCATCCACGTTGAAAAATTCTTTCTTAGTTCACGTCATTTGAGAATGTAGAAAAAAACATTCGTTATCTCTCGCGTTAAGCTTGCTGTTTGTCATCGAATTAGTCCAGGCATAATCTTCTTCTAGAGCTCTGATGAATTCATCCTCCATTTCTCCTAGTACATTCTCGGTTTTACCGTTATCGATTCTTGGAATTCTAGTAACTATCGAGACGTGATCGTTCTATACGTAGATGGAAATTTCGAATCAGTGGATAAGCCTTTTAATGCTTGCATCATCTATCGATCGAACATGACAGGTAAATGCGTAATTTATCTACATTCTCGAGCCCCCTAAGATGTATTATACACTTATGTATGTGTATATATGTATGTATTTACATTGATCGACGATAAGAACGAAAACGATGCATTTCCTAATGAGTTTGAGTAAGTTCCGTTCGTTTAATTAATTATGCATACGGTCTCCCGCCGCCATATTTCATGTATATGTATATATATATATATGTATATGTATATGGTTATACAGATATATCATTTCGACTGTTTGACATTATATAGGATTTAAGTATCGAAATTCTACGATCTCACTTGGAAGATTGTAAACAAGATATTAACATTACAAAACGACTACAAATCTTCTGGTATCGTATAATTATACGATAATTATTCTTACGTATCTCGACGGGTTGTTAAACTAAGTTGAAAGTGTTAATTCGTGGATAAAAGTGGTCAAGTGGTTGATAAACACATCAAAGATGATTCCATTTAATCGTGACGTAACAAGCTAAGAAACTGAATAATAAGACCAGTAAAGAGAGATGAAATATGGAAGGGTTATGAGAACATTATTAAATGGTTATATCTAAGCTTGTTGGATTAAATACAACGATGATTTTGATATTAAATACATTTTGAAAAAGTTAAGAAATTTGATAAGAAAAACACATTGTCAATATTAGAGTATTTAACAAAGAATCATAATCGATGATAAATGATATAATTAAATCGTTGAAAGTTTCATTATGAGAATTCCATGCACAGTAGTAGTAGTTTGAATGTTGGCTTTTCTCAATTATCTGCGGATTATTCTGGTAGATTTGATCTTCCAGAAATTTCCATAAATATTTGAAGTATGTCTCATCATCTATACTTGGAATAGTTGGGAATCAAATCTTTCGTGCTAAAGTTATTAATAATGTTTAATTAGGACCGTTAAGCTAAAATCCTTTCCTCCCTAATATTTTCTACAGGATCTTTTCTCATCTCTCACCAATTTCCTAATATCCAACTCCACTATTTGTTTAATTTTACGATAGATGTATTCCAATTTTCAATCAAATTACACTATCTTTAAAAAAGATTTACTATGAACTTCTATACAAAATCTCCTTCAATTATTTATATTTACGAACTCAACACAACGCAATATCAATTATTACTATAAAAAAAAAGAAAAAAATTCGCCGATCATTTGTATGTGAATTGAAAAAATGAATTTCATCCTACTACGTCTTTGCCATATTTCAATCAGACACTTAAATTAATATCACCAATACGCCACGCAGAGTCTTTTTATGAATAACCCCTTTGGTCTAGTAGAAAAAGAAACGACGAAATGAAAATAAGAGATATGAAAAGGAAGTCAAATTTGATATAAAAGGTTACGGTGACGAATACGATTTCGTCGCGAGTCGCAGGACGATGATTGCCGCGACGAAGTAGTCAATTGAAGATGTGACAACGGGTGGACGCTTCTGAATCATGTCACACGTCAAATGAATGCTCGGAAACTAAACTGTCAGCCTGGTCCAATTACGTCTTCATATGTACCAATATGTCCGACCAACCGAATCATGGGTGTTTCTTTCTCTCATTTAAATCCCACGCAGGAGAGCAAGCAACATTGCTCAACAAGTTGACAGCTTCAGTTGTAACCGACTAATATTATCTGATCTGTGGTTATATTGTATCTACATGTGTATGATAGTGTAGTATACTTATATACTATATTCTAAATACATAAATGAGAGAAAGAGAAAGAGATATGTATATGCTATCACATTGTCCCTGACACATAGACCTAATCCATTCTTATGGATGAACAACAGCAACTACTAACGTGTTAACTCGCAAATCTATTCTGACCTACTCAAACTGATAAAAGAAGAAATTACGTTTTATTATAATATATATAATCGATTATTGATAATTTGTATTAACACGTGTCGATTATTAACTTGATCTCATTCTCTCTCTCTCTCTCTATTTTAAAAATTCTCATTCAGTTTTATCCGTTGATAATTATGAATATTACGGATTAATATGAATTTAAGAGAAAAACAAAAAACGCAATACTTTGCGCGAATTTATTTTTCATTTATTTTTTCTAATACGATTATTTTTAAATTATTAAAATATAAGATTCTTTTTTTTTCTCGATTTGTGTGTTTATTTTGTTTAAATCCAATATCATAGTTTCTGGCACGAATGTAGATATTTCATTTAAAATCCTATTAAAAAAAAAAAAAACAAACTATTTAAAACAAAATATTTATCGATTTATATAAGATAAATGAATACTTAATTTCCATAATTAAAGATAAATAAAAGTAAAAAAAAAAGAATACAAATTTCTCTCTTATTACTGAAATTACGAATTCTGGCCCGAAGAGATTAATTATTTAATGGATTCGTCATCACTTTATATCTTTATACATATATATATATATACATCATATAAATATATGTATGTACGTATGTATGCAGAACGATGTTCCATCATTAATATTCATTAGGATTTATGTGAATCGTGTATAGCTACCAGCATATTTCTTAGTTAGAGAAATAATAAGAAAATGAAGAAGGAGAATAGAAAAGAATGAATGTTCAGTGAGAATCTGGTAAAAAGATTCGTGGGATTAAAAAGAAAAAAAAGAACAAATGTTCTGCTCTGACTGACACGGTAACAACTGTTATTCTACACATTGCGATGCCACCATAATACATTCTACCAAAATTGCTACTTATTAGTTGTTAACGAGCTTGTTATAATAAATAACGAATGGAAAAGATACACGAGAGATTCTTTTCGTGGAATCGTCTTTTTAAAAATGTTCGACGACCTGCGACGATCACGAACGTTGAAAAAGAAAAAGAAGAAGTAGAAGAAGAGGGCTACCGGTTCGAGATTTAAATTTATTCCAACTCACGAATCCAACGATAATTATGCGAAGCATCCTCGGACTAAAAGAGAGAAAGAGAATGAGAACGTATTTCGCTTCGTAGAATCATTCCAAGTGCTTTTGTACACGCATGCGTGTATACGTATACACATGTACAAATTACAAACACACATTGGCGCGTATTATTCTCAAGACGACGACAACGAGTCACGTGAAAATTGAGAAGAAAAAGAAGAAGATGAAGATGAAGAGAAATAAGTGCTCGAAAATATGAACGGAAACGATGCTAATGCAGAAGAAATGTGCAGTTGTTGACACCCTCTCTCTGTGGATACGGGCAGTAGCTATTTTTAAACGTTTCCTAAAGAGAGGACAAAAATGATATTAAACGTTAGACCACAATATTATTGAACCATCCAACGAGGATATTCGTAAAAATCTAAGAATATATATAATCAGATGTGTTACTAATGAAAATAAAGAAATATATAACGGGTCAAGGATTATGAAGATAATACATAAGAATAGAACTAGAAAGAAGGGTTGGAATGATGTGAGTCGAGGTCATTAGAGGGTGAAAAACCGAATGGTAGATCTATAATCGTGTCGACATAACCGTTTAGCCGTTCTCGGCTCGTTTCAAGAACGATAAATCGGCCGTTAAATGCTCGTAAAACTCGCACCCTAATGCAACGACACAGCAACAGTTAGGAATAGGAATACTGCATACAGTAACATCAGCAATAGCAGCAACAACCACTCGTAATGTCTCTATGTTTCCTCTTCCATATAGTTTTCTCGTAGTAATTTGTCCAATGTATTTACAAGGGAGGGTTGTTTTCAGGATTCCAATAGTATCTCGAAAAGTAACGAGTACGCTGAGTTTTCCTACGGATTTTAGGGAGTTAACTTGTTTCGATATGGTAAATTAACGAGAAGATACGATACAATACGATACGAGGGTTGAACTTACGACACGCCTTTCAAGGTCGCTAAGGGAATAGGGGAATAATGGAGACATTTTATTTTACGATCATTTACATTAAAGAACGTGATTTAGATAAATTAAAATAAATTCATTTTGTTTGACATTAGTACAAATATTTATTTTCAATGATCGTGTTTTTATTGAAATTTTTGTGTTTCTTCTTTTTTTTTTCTGCTATTCTACATAGCCTTATTATTCGAAGTATTTTATTTTTTTTTTTTTAAGAGAAGAACGACACGTATATAATACTTTCCTTTTAGAATTCCACGCTCGTGTGCAGGAAGAGTAATCCGTTATGAAAACGTTTCGAGTATTTTCACAGTCTACCTTGAAACTGGACGAGAGAAAGGCAAAGAGGACTGTGATTTGTCCAATTTTTATTTATGCTTCTTCGGCTTCTTATGGTAATAGGGGAACGCAACGAAAATACAAAGTTTACCAAAATGGCTAAATATAAAATAAAATAAAATAAAATAAAATAAAAAGGAAGAGAGATCGTGTTTGAAATATTTTATTATAGTTAGATATTACGAAAATATCAACACCCATATTTTAGCGATATACCTATGTATCATATATACTTACTCACGTTTCTTCTAAGAAATAAAAATATAAAAAGAAGAAGGAAAAAAAGGATCTAGTTGAGATGATTACCTTGAAAAAAAGAAAAAAATAAAGTTACATTCAAACCCATCAAAAGTTTTCTCTCTTCTCTAGTCTGTCCAACCTTCGTCCTTCCTGGCAGTATTCTTTTTTTTTCTTCTCCTCCTTTTTATTTTCTATTTTTTTTTTTCACGAACGATAACGGAGTACAATTATACGAGTCTTTGGAGGCCACTGTGGGTGGCCTCGACTGGGTGCACGACGGTGTTAGCAACTTGGGCGAACGAAAAGAGGATAAGAAAAAGAAAAAAAAGAACGACAGACGAAACATAAGGGCTGCAGTAAGAGTGACTAAAAGAGAAAAAGAGACAGAGAGACAGAGAGAGAGAGAAAGAGAGAGAGAGAGAAAGAGAGAGAGAGACAGACAGAAAGAGAAAGAAAAAGATAGATAGAGAGTGTGGGTGCAATCGAGTAAACACGGCAGCCCTCCTACGGATTCCTCTCGTGCTACGGATACTGTAAAGGAAAAAAGAGAAAAAGGGAATGAGATAGTTGGAAAGAGAAAGAGAATAGTTGGGAATGCAAAGACGAACAGTACGACCTCCAACGAGCTGCAACGTCTCGACTTTTGCCATCACTTCCTACCTACCTTCCTTCCTTCCTTCCTTCCTTCTTTCCCTTTTCTTCTTTTATCTTAAATATTTTTTCACATATGTACTTATATATCATACGCATATATATTTTCTTATATACTGAAAATATTTAATGTTAAGTAACTAACAAATTTATAAAAGCCTTGTATCAATAAAATTAGGTTTTATTGGTTAATATATAATATATAATTGTTTTTTTTTAGTAATTTATAAATATATCTTTAAATATTTAATATTAAGTAATTAAGAGAATATTTGTGTGTGTGTGTGTGTGTTTCGTTTTTATAAAGAAATAATTCAAAGTAGTATTCATATTAAGAAGAAAAAAAAATACGTAAAATAGAACGCGTTTCGTATCTGTTAAGACGAGAAATACATATGTCCAGAGTTTATTTAAACAAATCAAAGTGATAGATATAGATATGTAAACATGTATGTATTTGAAGAAAGTTAATAAACTTGGTTTAACTCTTTTTGATAAAGCTTTTATCGCGAATGAGATTACACAGACTAAAGGCTAAGTTTTGTCCTGATACTACAAACTGTATCACTTTTTGACAAGTTTGTATATTTGTACGAGAGTGTTCCTTGGAACACGTAGAAGAACGAAAAGAGGAAACTACACGGAGTAAACTCAAGTGTATGATAACGAAGAAGAAGACTACGCTCAGTTGTCTCGTATGTTTGTGAGATCAAACAGCTGTTACATTCTACATTCTTTTTCTTTTAATTCCAACAAAAATATTTCTAAATTCCGTTTTATATCTAAATATTATTAACATATTATTTTAACCGAGTGAACCACCACATACATACATATATATATATACACGCATAAATATAAATAAAAAAGAAAAAAGAAAAATAAACTTCATGGTAAAAAAAAAAAAAACAGAAAAAAAAAGGAAAAAATGTCAGACTTATTTTGACAAGAACTAACGTAGCCTGAACTGGCAATGACTATAAAGTAAACCTCAAGAAGGACCATGGAAACCTAAACAAACCTATCTTAGGATGACCCCACACGAGTCACAACCCTTGTGACTTCAGGCACGATGCTTAAGGAAGAAGGTTTAGTTCGTTCCATCCTTCGGAAAGCTTTTCTCTCTCTCTCTCTCTC
>NW_014569652.1:492190-519779 GCF_001313835.1 Polistes canadensis
TATATATATATATATATATATATACGTATTCCTAACCAAACCCGAAAATCTCAGCTATAATATCTCCTCTCTCTTTCTCTTGGAGGGTTCAGGAGGTCGTTGAGCGTGCGCGCGAGCATACTAAACTTCATCGAGGTGTTATGCCGCAATAGTCGCACGTGCGATGTCGAAGCGACGCTTTCCCGTATGTACCCACAAATATTGGTCCATTGCAGGATCACAATGCATTCTCACCTCTATCCCTTTCTCTCTCTCTCTCTCTTACACGTACACATGTATGGACACTTAGGTATATATATATAAAGTGTTGGGTGTATCCGGGTCTTCGAGGGGTTCAAAATGTAAGAGAATATATTATAAAGGTAGCTTCGAGTTTAAACAAGCACGTATACATACATATATATATATAAATACTTATGTACGATATATAGTATATGAAAGTTTCTTTCATCCCTCTGCACACACATACAAAAGTATACACCAAACTTGGGTGTTTCACGCTTTCGAAGTGTAAAACGTTAAAACGAGAGAATATAATATAAGGTAGTATTAGAGCTTAAACGCACACGTACGAATCACAATTCCCCTACCTATTCCAATTCCACCCTATTTTCATCATCCCTCTTATACAAGTACAGGAAATATCTTTGAAATGTTCAAAATGAGACGAGAGAAAGAGAAAGAGAAAGAGAAAGAGAAAGAGAGAGAGAGAGAGAGAGAGAGAGAGATTGAAAGAATATAAGCTTTAGGATTTAAACGTACGCATAAAAATCGTCATTCCCCTTGTCCGATTTCCTATTTTTATCCTTACACCTTATATACATGAGAAGAAAAAAAACAAAAAAACAGAAAAAAAAAATCTTTGCAAATGCTGATTCAAAATGGAAAGGTGGCCTCGAGTTTAAACGCACAATTACGTATCTCAAAACCCCTTCGTGTTTCCACCCTCTCGTCATCCATAACACCAACACCAACACCAGTAACAGCATCAGCATCAGCAGCAGTATAACAGCAGTAGTAGTATTAGTAGTAGTAGTAACAGCAGCCGGTGTTGTGCCGGTTAGCTTCCGTCCTATGCGTTTTCTCTTCTCCTGCGTTTCTACGGGCGTACTGTATTATTGATTTCCGCCCTTTGTGTCGCGTGATCAAGAAAATTGCCGTCGCGCTGTCGAGGAGGCGCGCGCCACAACGACGACGAGAACGACGACCAAGACCAAGGATGAAGAAGACGAGGGGGTGGAGAGAGGGCGGGTGCGGGGGGTGTTTCTTGTGCTGGTAGTAGTAGTTGTTGGTATTGGTGACGACGACGTTCGTGATACTCGTTCTTCCTGCGTTACCGATCGTACTGGTAGTCGTGTGATTGTAGGTAGGGTATAAGTAGAGGGGGTGAGGGTTTTGGTAGGGTAGGGTAGGGTAGGGTAGGATGGGGTGGGGTAGGGTAGTGGTGCTACTGCTACTGCTCCTGGTGGATGAGGGTGCGGCGCAAAGGGTGGAGGGCGACGCCACGATTACCCCACGAAGGGTAATGCACCACCTCCCTCGACAACTACGACGATACGGTAACACGGCGTTACTACCCTCCACCATCATCCTCCCCCTCCCTTTTTCTTCTCCTACTTCTCATCATCCTCCTCCCACAATTCTTCTTCTGCTCTTCTTCTTCTTCTGCTTTTTTTTTTTCTGTCCTCATTCCTTCTTTCTTTCTTTTTCTCTTCTCTTCTCTTCTCTTCTCTTCTCTTCTCTACTTTATTCTACTCATTCTCATCATCTTTTTCGTCCTACCTATCGTCGTTGTTTCATTTCATTCGTAATCGTTTTACGTAACGATCGAGAAATGATTATTATTTTACGAGTACGCTAGTTTTATTTCTTTTACATTCTTTTTAACATACTACTGTATATGGTGTGTAACTTATTATTTTTTTTCTTTTTCAATGGATTCTAATCATTGTTTTTTAGAATACACACAATTGGAAAGCAATTCCTTTTTTGGAATACACAATAAATTGCAATACAAAAAAAGCTATTATAACAGAACAAAGTCCTAATAAAATGAGGAAGAAGAAGAAGACAATTGGAAAGGATAATTGATGATCATATTTTTTGTCAATATTAATATAACTCAGGTACAACAATGAACATGAGTTATTTTGAAGAAATATGTATATTTTCTATCTAATAAATAATTTATTATACTCCCAAATATATCTCTCACAACGAGATAAATGAATACCAAAATATTCCCATAATAAAAAATCTACTGGGATACAAAATCTGTTAATGCACAACACGATCCGAATATCACACATTCTTTATTTAATTCCCAAAATTCTCTATTTACTGTTAGAATAATTTGTGCAAACATTTGACACCATTTTCTTTCCGTATTACTTTTCATATCCCCTTATTTTTGTGTTTCCCCTTCAACATTATTGAAGAAAAAAATCTTATAATCTTCGATATACTGAAGCGTACCAATAGGAAACACACTTTAAGAATATAGAATTCTATTATGTCACGAAAAACGAATCATCTTTTTATCTTTTCTTTCTCATTCCTTTTTTCTCTCTCTCTCTCTCTCTCTCTCTCACACACACACACATATACACACACCATACTTTATCTCTAGTTTCAGTTACGTGCCAGGCGTTTACGTAATAATCGATAAGTGACTCTCGAGCTACGATCCCGAAGCTTTTCTACGTGATCTTTTCTTAAGGAAAAGGAATAAATCTAATTCCATCGTGAAAGCAACCGTAAGATCGAATTAGACGATCTTATGTAACGGTAACATCATCTAGATAAGTGAACTTCTTCTAGAGCGAAAAAGGCATTACGTTGAATGGATTTATTCGAGAAGCAAACCGTTCGACTGAATAAAGTCGAATAGTGTTATTGAATTGAGATATATAGAAAAAAGAGAAATTGATTCTTCACAATAATATCGACGCAAAAATCATTATCCATTATTTTCTATCTACTGTATATATATCTCATGCGAATATATATTTCACTTTTCGCGATATAAACTTCAAAACACAATATACAGCAGCCAATATTCGACCCCTACTATCTCTTTTTCATCAAATTATTCACGTATTCATATTATACGATCATTTTCATTAATAAATTGCCACTTTAGTCGATGAATAATAACGCTAATAATTTCGTCTAAATTTATCACTAATTTCTAACGAAAATGATATGAAACGTAACAAAACACGATAATATAACGTTTTTGGTATAAACGAAATTACGTTATCGTGAGATCGCAATGAAAATAAATGAGGAATATTATTCGAAGTATAGTAATATAAATATATCAACGAGATAATGGGATATGAGGATAATCAATGAGACGAATGAGTGGAGAAATAAAAAAAAAAAAAAAGAGAGAGATGGACTATCGAAAAAGATTGAAGTGGAAAAATACATACTAAGAAAAAAAAATTATACACATATATATAGAAAAGCGTTGTCCCATGGGATCTGTAGAGCATTGTCGTGGGGGTTGATAGTTGGTTCGTCGACTGTCGTTGGAGGGCGCCAGCGTTGTCCCTCTTTCACCCCTTATCCCCGCCCGACCAACGAAAGCATCC
This sequence comes from Polistes canadensis, assembly GCF_001313835.1. Lineage (NCBI taxonomy): Eukaryota > Metazoa > Arthropoda > Insecta > Hymenoptera > Vespidae > Polistes > Polistes canadensis. The sequence continues at coordinate 495,790 of NW_014569652.1, forward strand.
CCTTTACGCCTTCTACGTTGGTAGTGTCCATCTCTCTCTTGGTTCGGAGGGAAGAGACCTAGCTACCTTTTCAGAGGGGCAGCAGCCTTGGAAAGGGAGGGCTTAGCTCGGTACTGTCACTCGGTGATGGATGATTCTACCCCAACGCGATCAATTCGCCTACCCCTGGAGTGTACATGCTTCGAGCTACAACTCACCCTTCGGCCTATGCTTACAGCTAAATATATATAAGATAGAAAGAAATATATATATATGTATATGTAGAAAGAAAAAGGGAAAAAGGAAAGCTTTCTTTCTGATCCACTGGAAGACAATATTCTTCAGTGATATCTAATTCTTTAATCAAAATTGAATGAAATAAAGAAAGATTATAATACAATGAAACTTGTATTCCAGTTATCTACTATTCGCATGATTGTATATTCGAACAATGTTTATATCGATTTAGATTAAATCAAAAACAGTTTCTTTCTCGAGATTTTCCAACTAAATTGAACAAAAGTATAAAAATTGTATAATCAATGTCTACAATTATGAAAATTATTAATCGAAGTATTCAATTTTAATACTTTTAGACAAGTTTTCTATTGTCCTACCTGGTCACGTATAGAATAATAGTTTATTGAGAAAAGTTAACGAGCTTTAGCTTACGGCTGTTCGAATTATTTATCCCTATACTGTAATTTGAAAAAATAAAAATTCTCTAAAAACAAATGTATAGAATTATATATAAAATAGAAGTGTATAATTAATATCGCTTTTTTTACACTTGCTTTTTCCATTGTCATACCTGGTCACGCACAAGGGACAAGTTTATTGAGAAAAGTTAACGAGCTTTAACACAAGCTTGTTGTTTGAATTATGTATCTCTACACATATATTGTATATACATGTATATATATAAATTTAAAAACCTTTCCCCCACCCTTCATCTTTCTTTTCCTATTCACTCTTTTATTCTTTTATCCAATATCGTCGAGTTGTTCGCTAAACTTTTCTCGAAAAAGTTAACTCTATACCGAAGTCTCTTAATTGACGATATTGGGTTTGCATAAATCAAACGAAGCGTAACAGTTTTCCCTGATTATTTATTTCCCTTTCCGTCCTTCGATTTACTAAAAGATCGTTGTGGATAAAGTTAAGAGACATCGTTCGGAAGTTTCATAAATAAGTCACGTTCGGGAATTGAGTTTATACCCATTCTTTTATTTTCTTCTTCTGCATGTTCGCATCAAGTACTTCGTCAGTCAAACTTTTAAAGTTACCATCGGGGAAGAAGAAAAAAAAAACAACAACAAAGTATCGAGAGAAAAATCGGAGTCAAATGTATTACAAAACAACATTTTTCCTATAAATTTTGTTACCACGGATACGTCTTTCAAATTCCAAAGCAGATACAGAAAAGAGAGAGAGAGAGAGAGAGAGTAGATAAATTAAATTTTATGACAGTAATAAAAAAGATAAAACCAAAACCATGAATTAACGATCAATCGATAGGAGAAAATGAATATGAGAGAGTATGAAGTTTCTAACGAATACGCGATTAATTATTCAAACTACTTATCTCTACTAAAGCGAGTGAAAACGACTAGCAGCTAGTCATCATCACCCACCCCTTTCACCACTCTCTTTCTCTCTCTCACTCTCTCTCTCCCTTTTACTCTTGAAAGGAAGAGAAAATACGTGACTCTACCGTTAATATTCGTTCTTGGAGATAGGATCGAGGAAATTTATCAACGTTGAGAAATAAGAGACTCGATCTGTCTTCCACCTACTCTCGAACGATTCTCAGTCATTTCTCTTTCTATCTTTTTCTCCCTCTTACCGTATTTCTCACGACATCCCTCAGTTGTACATCAACCCCTTACTCATCATCCTCTAGCCATTGCCGATCGTATACACTCCACACAACGCTATCTAATTTGCATAGTAAATTTTAATCAACCTAACCTCGAGCTGTAATACGTACATATGTAGGTATATTATACATACGTAAACGAAGACATAATATATATACATATATATAAGTATATACATAAGTATATACATAAATATATACATATATAAATCGTAGTAGCAGGGTGCTTCACCACCAGCACTAACACCACCCAACTCGTAATTACTTTCCTCTGCCGGTGCACGTTAATTCAAATTGCTTTCGAATTACCTAACGCCGTGTTGAGATAGAAAGAGAGAAGAGAAGAGAGGAGGAGAGGAGGAGAGGAAAAGAGAGAGAGAAAGAGAGAAAGAGAGAGAGAGAGAGAGAGAGAGAGAGAGGATGGAACAAGTGAGAGAGGGCTCTTTTCGAGACGCGCCGCGTAACAAGCTCGAGAATTACTCGCTCGGCTCTCCTCAACGCTCTCTGTGTGTACTCGGTTGCATTGCTTCAGGCTGCTCTTGCTCAGCTGGATTGCGTTCGTGGCCCGTACTTGCTAGACACAAGAGAGAAATAGAAAAAGAGAAAAAGAGAGAGAGAGAGAAAGAAAATGAGATAGAATGATAGTTAAAAAAAAAAAAAAAATAAAAAAAAAATATAACGAGTGAAAGAGAGAAAAAATTCTACATGAACTAGGAGATAGCCAAAGAACTGAAACCGTCGAGATCCTTTGGATTATCGTACCCGACAAAAGATAACGGCGCTTATCGTGGCTCCCGGCATGAGGGAGAAAAAGGTTTGCCTCTGAAAACTCACAGCCGTATTGTCGACAATTCCTGTCCCTTCTAGCAACACCACTACCACATCTACTTCTACCTCTATCACAACTACTACTACTACTACTACTACGAGTATTACTATTACTGCTGCTATTGCTGTTGCTGTTACTGTTACTATCACCAACATTACCATCGCCACTAACATCGCAAGCTAAATCGCGAGCAATAGTCTCGTGTGGTACAATAGCAAGTACTATTCTACCCTTTTCCTAACACTTTCTCTCTTTTATTCTCTCTCTCACTTTCTCTCCCATTCCTTTTTCTATCTCTATCTACGTCAATTTACTTCTTTGAAAGATGATGTCGATCGTATCAACAAATGAGAGAAGAGATAGAGGAATACGTTGATTGTAATCGTCTTTACGATTATTTTTATTGCCAACAGCTACGTGCCGCCTTCTTACCCATTCGGAGATTTGATATTTGTGTGTGTGTGTGTTGATAAGAAGATTTATTAACTAAAAGATAATGTATTTATGCGTGTTAATAACATAGGTTTGATTGGATTAATGCAGGTGTTTCATGAATAATAAATATTTTCTTAGAAGGTAGATAGAAAAAATGATATTTATTCATGTGTTTTGTGTGTATAGGATTAATTATTATTCTTGCAAACGTTTCATGATTAATACGATTTATGTAATCGTTTTTAATGATTAAATCTTTAAGAATTATTGTTTTACTTTCCACACACACAATCGTATTCATTATAAATTATCTAGTTAATAAAAAATATGGAATTTATATAAGATAAATAATTTAGTAATATCAAATTTGTTTCATCATTTTCTATTAATCTATAAGCTTTTAGAATAATTGTTATTGGTTTAGTAATATTCTTTGTTAATACAAAAAATGACAAAAATATCATACTTTGAGCAAATAGAAAGTAGGATCATTAGTAACCCTAGTATTTCGGTTCCGTTAGAACGATGACCGATCGAGGAGGGGTGAAACGAGTCTCCAAGCATCGTGTCTAAGTTCCTTATCGATTCTCGATTACTACGAAATTGTCGGTTGAACGTATTCCAATGTAGAATCGATAGGAATAAAGTAAAATAAAATCAAATAATATCGTAGTTTAGTTAGAAATATATATTGAATTCTTCGATTGTGATAAACGAAATATAAACGATGAAAAATCTTAAGAAGAAATATCTTCAATTCTCTAAAACATAGTCATTGTCTTTCTCTTTCATCGTCTCGTAGTCTTTACTAATTGGTGGATAAGAATCGCGAGAGAGAAACTAAGAAGAGGGAAACGTTTGTCAAAGGAGGAAAACCTCTTACGAGTCGCCTCGAGCAATGGAAATAACCCGAAGAAAAAGTCGAGAAGTACAAGAAGAAAGAAGAAGAAAAAAAAGAAGTAAGAGAAAAAAGTAAAAAAGAAAAGTATGAGTTCCGGAAGCCGGAAGAAAAGGAGAGTGTCTTTGATCTTTCCCAAGGTACTCCCTTTTTCGTTTTTCCTTGACTCTTTTCTTACTAAGAAACTTGCCTTGGAAGCACGTGTATGCACATATGAGTACATACATATACCTATGTGCATATACATTATATATATATATATCCATGTAAATAAATAACAAACATTTTTCGATGAAGAAAAAAGAACCAAAAAATAAACGCGAAACTCACTTACCAGAAGAATAAGAAGAATATGAAGAAGAAGATCACAGAGGGTACACAAAGTTCTTGCTCACTGTTCTCCAACTTTGATGCTGCTTCCACACACACAAGTTCGTAAAGGAAACTATAAACTCGTATTCCGTGGGGCGCTAAGTTCAATCACTCGCGCTCGATGTAAATGTGATATAAATACAAAATATAAACGACGATAAGAGAAAAAGAAGAATAAGAATAAGAATAAGAATAAAAAGAAAAAGAAGGAAAAGTGAAAAATAAGTAAATATAAATTAATAATTATTCGTTGATAAATGATCAGAGATGGGGCTCGCAATAAGGGTTGTTGTTCGTTGAATGTTCGTGAATGAGCATTAATAGGAAAATAATAAATAAAAAAACGAACGATAGAAAAAAGAGAATAGTTAGAAAGAAAGAGACAGAGAGATAACCGGCACCTTGGCACTTAGCTGTCGTTCGTTCGTATATACGTGTAGGTTAACCTTGAAAAGGCAGCCCGGTAGCGACGATACGCGAGGCTGTTTTGGGTGGCGTGCTGGTGCCGTTTAGAACGTGACTACGAAGGCGCCGTCTTTCGGTATTCGAAAGTACCAAGAGAAATCGATAGACCGGCTCTGGCACATGCGTGTAATTTCCTCCCTCCTACCTACCTTCCTTTCATCCATTCTTTCTTTCTCTTTCTCTCCTTCTTTCTTTCTATTTTATTCTCCTTTTTCCTCCCTCTCACATAGTGGCGGCAGACCACGAGCCAGAGCTCTGCTAGGCACCACCAGCAGCAGCAGCAACATTGGTGGTGTAGGTGGACGAGGTGGTGGAAGAAAACGAAGAAGAAGAAGGAGAAGAAGAAGAAGGAGAAGAAGAAGAAGGGTTCTAGGCGACGCTCCCCAAAGTAATGGGAATTTCTTTTCCGTTTGCAACCCCCCCCTCCTCCATCCACCTTCTCCTCGTACACCCTCTTCCTACTTCTTTACCCTCCTTCACCCTTCGACATCCTCTCCGTTTCAACCCCGCGTCTCGTTCTACCCTTCTTCTTCTTCTTCTTCTTCTTCTTCTTCTTCTTCTTCTTCTTCGACGCTCAGCTGCTTTTGGAAACACCCTTGCTACATCGAGCTTTTCTTCGGTTGTGTGTTGCTATTGAACCTGGGAAGGTTTGTAAGACCAACAAGGAAAAAAAAAAAAGAAAAAGAAAAAAGAAAGAGAGAGAGAGAGAGAGAGAAAATGTATATCAAAGTGAGAGAAAAAGAGAGAATGGGAAGACGGTTGGTCAATAAGAACCAGAAATTCCTCATACGTGGAAAAACCTCAAGTTTGCCTTTCCTCTTATCTAGGAAAAAAATTCTCGCCACGGACGGCTTATCCTCGAAATACTGAAAATTGCCGCTCGCGAAGTAACTACCCTTTCGGAAATCCTCTTCTTCTTCTTCTTCTTCACACCTTTTTCTTGCGAACGTAGAACTATCGATTGCTCTTTTTTGCCAGACTAACTTCAACCCTTCAAGATATAACAATTTGTACTACCAAACTAGACGATTTAATTATTTAAACATTTTCCTAGTTTTTTAAATAATTTGTTAGTTAAATATTCATCAGATGTAAGAATTTTCTTAAACGAATCGAAGCTTCGTCACAAAAAATTAGAAAAATTGATTTTATATTTCATTTTTCTAGCAATCGTTAATACCATAAAATAAATCATGGAATTCGATTTTTTTTCTAATCTTTCAACATCGTTTATTTTTCTAACAACCAACACAAATAACAATTTAATATCCAATTCTATAGTAAGAAATACGTTTAATGTATTTCTTAAATCAATGACGATTGAGAGAGAGAGAGAGAGAGAGAGAGTATTGATCGGTAATTGAAATAGAAGAAATCTATTGTTATTCGAGTATAGTATAGTTCAATGAAATTTGTTTTCGATCGATAAGAAAACCAGAGCTAGACGGGATTTAAATGTAAGACAAACGGGGATAAACCTGGCTGGATAAGGTCCAAGAAATTTATCGTTTAGAAAGGATGCTACTGCTGTTGCTGTTGCTGTTGAAGCTACTTCCTTTGCCAGCAGGCAACCATTTCTAAGAAAACTTGTAAATTTATCTTACGTTTAATACTATCATATTATAGTCAATAACAATATATATTAAATGTAATAAATTTTCACTAATGTAAAACCTGTACGATCCATATACATAAGTTTGGAATATATTTGAACAGTGTGTATACTCTATAAATGTATAAAAGTATATATATGTGTGTATCTATCTATGTGTGTAGGTGCGTTAACGGCTCGTGAAAGTCGATCGATACGCCTCGACGACGCATACGACGAGGATGGAAAACTCAGAAGACGACGAGTTCTTCTCCTTTCGAAGATCGTGTGCTTCGTTCTTTCGTAGGGACGAACGTGTCATCTTTAGGAAAAAAAAAAAAAAAGAAGAAAGAAAAAAAATCTTATCGTGAGATATTACTCGAAGTGTGTCTACTAGAAATTTGTGTCGATCGATAAGCTTTTTTAAAATATATAAACCTCTTCGAGAAAATCCGTTTACTCTCTTTGAGGGAATAAATAGTTTTTTTTGTTCGTTCAAAGTTATCAAAACATAAAAAAAGAAAAAATAAATAAAAATAATAATCTAATCTTTTTCTGCATGAGATGATGATCATCGATCGATATTTATAACGCGACAATGATCAAAAAATAAACTTTCCGAACATTCGTTCGAGATCTAAAATAATCTCTTCTGATGATGTGCATGTAGTTTTTATAATATAACGTATACCTATATATATATATATATATATATATATATATATATATATATATATACCTGTATAAAAATAAAACAAAAAAGATATTGTGTTTTCTGGACGAAGAATGATCGGAATCGATCGATATTTATCACGTGACGACGATCAAAATAAACTTTCCGAAAGTTGTCGAGTGGAGATCAAAATCGGATATAAGAAATGTACGTGGAATTTTACAGCTCAATGATTTTATGATGGACGGAAGGACCAATAGCAAGTTAGAGTATAGTAGGTACGTAGTAGGTAATACTCGAGATATTTCTCGGAGAGAAAGGAAAGATATCAAAATGAAACGATGGAGAAAGGGAAAGAGAAATAGTAGAATAAAAATAAGAATAAAAATAAGAATAAGAATAAGGAAGGAAGGAAGGAAAGGAAAAAAAGGAAGAAAAAAAAAATGACAAGGTGCTCTCTCTCTCTCTCTCTCTCTCAGTGAACGGTTGGAACGACGCCAAGCTGCGTCTCCAAATGGGGTATCTGCTGATTCTTGCCAGAAAGAGATTTTGCATCGTGCCTTTAAAGCTCCGGAAGCGTAATGGCGCGGAATCGGCGAGCGTCGCTGAAATCTTCTCTCTCATTCGTGCCAATGTAAGGGTAAAGTCTCGTGAGTACTTCACCAAAGACCATACTAAGAAAGGCCATGAAAAAGAAAAAAAAAAAAAAAGAAAAAAAAAAGAACTTTCTTTCTTTTATCTTTGGATTGTACCATAGAGAAAAAGACGAGGGTTCATTCTTCTATCTCTCGACAAAATTTATACGTCTCTCTAGTTAAAACCTATCAGATTATAAACATACTTATGCGATTATTCTTTTAATAATAATATATAGGTTATTAATAATATTATAATATAGGTTTTAATAATATAACTGTGTAAATGTTAATGATCATTCGTTATTATTAATTATAGGTAGATCATTGTTTTGATAATCAATATTTTTATTAATGTTTAACTACCGCAGGTAATATTATTTTTAAATTGTATTTAACATAACCAAGATTGAAATATATATAGTTAAGAGAGAGAATTGATAGTTGTGCTTTAATGATAATTAAATTTATATGAACATCTATCACGAATTTAATTTTGAAAATAATTTAACAGTACATTTTTTTGATTAAGGATTATTTTTAAAACCATTTGAACTATAGATTATTGTCATAAAAAATTTAAAAAAGAAAAATGACAAAGATAATAGTGTCTTAAAATTCGCACAAGTGATAGCATTAGAAATGTATCCAAGTATCTATTCAGACGTACGAAACACGCCGCCGTTTTCAACTCTTTAAAAAGATAAAAGAAAATAAAAAAAAGAAAATAATATGAAATATAAAAAAAAAAATAGAGTATTGTGTGTCGTAGTTCATTAATTCTAAAATCTTATCGAAACGAAGATCTTTTTTCATGCATTAAAGTGTATTTTACGAGTATTCCTAGGAAATTCGAGGCACGGAATTGTTGTTGCCCGGCGCTCGAGTGTATACAACGAGAGTAAAGGAATAAAAGATAGAAAAAGAGAGAAAGATAGATAGATAGATAGATAGAAAAAGAGAGAGAGAGAAAGAGGGAGAAGGAGACAGAATGAAAGAGTGAAAGAGAGAAGAAGGGAGGATACGGAGGGTAAAGTGAGAGAGTGAGGGATTTAGAAGCAGGGTGCAGGTTTCATGGTGTCATGGCAACACCCGTCGCGATAGAAAACGCCTTTGGCTCCCTTTGCCATTGCCACAACGTACTACCTTCAAGAGAACGTGGCTCGTACTTCGTGAGAAAAGTCCGATCGAGGTTAACGGCACCCGGCTCCTTCAAAAGAAGAGAATCACCCGTTCGATCGACTTTCCTACATATCTATTACCCCTTTTCTACCTTTTACATTCTTTTACCAACCCTTATTCCACACATCTAATGCTTGACCGTACTAATCGAAAACTCGTTAGAAACATACGGAAAATGATTAATAGGATTTTTACGTGATAGCGAATAGAATATTTGTAGAAATTGATGGAAGACACGAGCATTAATTTTAGATTAAGAACCAGAATCTCGATACGTTTTAAGTATAAATATTATATTGTTAAAAATGTACAATCAATATTTGATATGTTTCGTTATTTTTCGTAATTGTTTATTATATTGTAAATAGAATAAGATGAATATAGGAATAATATACAAATCTCAAATAGCAATAATTTTTTTCAGATCTTTTTCATTAATTACGCTAGTCTCTTTTTATATATGACCCTATAGAAGAAAAAAATCGATACCTATTTCTGATTACTTTAGACTTTATTTCCGGATCACGGTTCCATATTTAAAATTGGTGCTTCTGTATTTCCTCCCATCATTCCTGAAACATTGATAAAACATCATAGATACACTCTATATAATGATCGTATTTTCAAAGAGATCATATACATTTGCACTATTTCGTTGGATTTTTAATGATCATTAATAACAATACGGATTATTCGACAAAATCAAATGAATTTTGTTTTATCTCGATCTATCATCGAATGAATTATCTAAAGAAATAATAGAACAAAAATGATTTTAACAAATTGAACACGGATATTGCTGCACAAAGAGTTTGAAAGTTAACTGCTTATCATGCTCATGGTCTCGTTTAACTTAACGAGAGATTACACCACCCTCATTGCATCTTGAATTAGAAAAGTATTAGAAGTTTTGAGGATGAAAACATTTTCTGAATATAATTTCAAGATAAAATTGATCAAATGAACAAAACGGAGACATTTTCTTTATAGTTAAAGAAAAAAACAAAAAAAGATGATCTTGGTTAAGGTAATCAGATAAAATTAAGAACTTATATCTAAGTGAAACGTGTGAACCTACCGGTTTATAATTCATCTGGAAAAAGCATTGGGGGAAATTAGGTGTACGCTTGGAATATACTTGGATAGAGGATTTACCGTCGAGGGACGACAGAGTCTGCGTATTTCTATGTGTACACGGGAAAACACCACTTTACACCACTTGGAGTAATCCTTGGTAATAACGACGTCGTCGCGACTTTGAATGGACGATTTCTCTCTCTTTCTGTTTCTCTCTTTTTCATTCTCTTTCTCACTTTTTCTCGACGAATCATAAAACTGTAAGACCATGAGGAATACCTCCGTCTTCGTAACTAGACGGATTTACACCGTATAAAGAGTCGACTTATTATTTTGCCATCATTTAATATAATATATTTTTTATTTTTTTTTGTTGTAACATTTCTCTCTCGAGCATGTATAGAAAAAAAAATTACTCCACTTCGGTTCGACGAAATAAAACTGCCAAAAAAAAAAAAAAACAAAAGGAAAAAAAAGAAAGAGTCATATTAACGGATTACATAGGTGCAAAAATATGTACGATTTTTTGTTGTTGTTTTTTCTTTTCAATTTCAAAGGGTAATATTTTTGAAAAGAGAATACAACAACAAAATTAGTAATCAAAACGATACGATAGAGATACGTACGTGATTTTAATTATGACGTCAAATGATGCTTCTCTCTTTCGTATTCGATTAATATCGAATGCGATGATACGTATGATGATGAGTTATTATTATTAGCGATCAACAGGAGAAGGATAGTTAACGATAGTAACGAACGCAAATTGTCATTGTTCGTTGCCGAAAACGCAATTTTCCACGATGAAATATTCAAAGGAATTTAGCGTGCATGCATGCATGCGTGTGCATCACTCAAAATTGAAACTACTACAATTTCTTTTTTTCTCTCTCTTATTTTATCCTTTTTTCTTCTTCTTTTTTTTTTTTTTTTTTCCCGTTTTCTTTCATATGCACGTTAAGATAATACTTTGGTTTTTTTTATCATGATTCAACAGAGAACTTCGTTCCTACGATACGCACCATTTTTCTCCCCTCCCCTCCCCACCCCCTTCTCACTATCATGTTTTTTTTTTTATTTTTTATACGAGAGATAAAAGAAAACGTAACTTTGCTGGAAAATAAAATTTCACGATTCCTCTCGTCGTACTTTTCTTTACCATAGCCACCCACCCCCTCCCTCCCTGCCCCTCTCACACCATTCTTTCTTTCCTCCCAAACAATAACGTAGTCGCCGTCTCGTCGCGTTCCAGACTATCCGTCTTATCTTTTGAATGTATAAAACGTCTCGTGTGAGCACTTTTCTTGTTATCCACCTTGGTCTGATAATTTCATGTTTTTTCTCTAACATAAGAACAAAAGAAGAAAAAGAAAAAAAAAAGGGAGAAAAATTTAAAAAAAATTGAACGAGTTCCCGAATAGCAAATGCATGCAAATATTCGTTCGTTGATTTAATTAGTTATTTAAAAAAAAAAAAAAAAAAAAAAAAAAAAAAAAAAAATAAAATATTAAAATACAAGTAATGATGAATATATAAAAAATGAATATGCATGTAAATACGGATATACACGAAGAGAGAAGAGACCTGACANGGTCTGATAATTTCATGTTTTTTCTCTAACATAAGAACAAAAGAAGAAAAAGAAAAAAAAAAGGGAGAAAAATTTAAAAAAAATTGAACGAGTTCTCTAATAGCAAATGCATTTCTATTTCTCTACACCGAGATTTGTTTTTTTTTAAGTGTAAAAAAAAAAAAAAAAAAAAGAAGGAAAACAAAAATAAAATATTAAAATACAAGTAATGATGAATATATAAAAAATGAATATGCATGTAAATACGGATATACACGAAGAGAGAAGAGACCTGACATACGACAATAAAAAAAAAAAACGAGCAACATAAATATAAAAAACAAACCAAAATAAAAAAAATAATAAATGAATACGCAAAATGAGAATCCAATCCGAACGAATGAGGAGTTCGTTGAAACAAATTAATTCGCTGATTCATTCATTCATTCATTCATTAGAATGTATTCACTACAGTAAATTTCGATTTTTATGAAATGTCGACCGATATCTTTCCTACGCATATATATATATAAATGTGTATACGTTATATCCATAGATAGATATATGCATTTACTTGTATATGTGTGTGTGTGTGTGTGTGTGTGTGTGTGTGTTGTATGGAGAGATAGCAGATGAAAGATATTTCGTCTTGCACCGAGGCTCGAACGAATTTTCAATTTCGAATATATGCAGGAGGGCAACACGGTGCAGCACGGTGCACCACGGTGCACCACGGTGCATGGTGCATGGTGCGCGTTTGCGCGCGCGCATGTCGGTCTGCGCTCGAAAATCTGAATTGCAAATCCGAACGCAATTAAAAGTGTATCGGGCAGGAGTTAGCTGAGCGGTGGTCAGAACGCGTTGTACGTAGCCTAGCGTTGGCAAAGCTCGAATCAGCAATTAAGGCGAAAACATTATATAACGAATCGATCTGTCGATAAAAAAAAAAAAGAGAGAAAAAACGAGAGAGAGAGAGAGAGAGAGAGAGAAAACTCGAATCTCGAAAGTCCCTGTTTTGAGTTAAACGAAAAACAAAAAGAGAGAGAGAGAGAGAGAGAGAGATGGATGAAGAAAAAAATTTGAATAGTTTACATCGAAAGTGCAACGATGCACCCGCAAAGTGCATTTGCATTTATTCGGTTAATTGTATAATTTGTCAATTAAAAAATATTGTGGAGAAGATATCGAAAAATAAAAAAGAAATTAAAAAAAAAAAATAAAAATGCATATGTTTATATTGATGGGGGCGCGTGCATATGTGTTGATAGGAATATGTATTTATACGCGCGTACGCGTATTTTTCGAGACATTTCAAGCGTGAATTACGTGATTCGATAAACGGATGTTTCCGCGCTAAATTCAATTTGAATTATTTTCAGTACGCATTGGAATGCCTCTTGACATCGTCGCTAACACCATCGCGTACGATTTAATCGTTCGTGTTCAGACGTTGGATCGATTTACGTATTTCGAGAGTAGTAGACGTTGACAGAACGACAAGTTGCGTGATGTGTATGCTAAATACGTATAAATGTATGTAAGTTTATATTTATTTGTGTGGGTATGCTCGTGTGTGTGTTGTAGTTATTACTTGTAGTTCGTTCTATGTATTATATATACACACGTATATATGATGCATATACACAATTACAAAATTCTCCGAATGAAATTCACCAGTTTACGGTTTATAAATTCACTTTAATTATATTCGAAGAATTACAAGCATAATGCTAAACTTTTCGTCCGTTGGAAACACTGAAATTTTAATCTGATTTCAAGACGATATTTTCGAAACGATGACTATAACACCTACTATGCTTTAATCTACTAGACCACTGAAATAATTCCTAATAATGAATATAAGAGAGGATAAAAAGCATCAGCCCGTTAATAATATAATTCGAGCTTATCGTTAGAAATTTTAATGGATTTTGTATGTCTAGATGTTCATAGAGCATAAATAAAATTATCCAACTTTGTGAGAAGGGCTTTAAACGTTCTATTATATTAAATTGAAAAGCACCGTTTCCTTCGTCTCTACTCTACTTTGCTATAACACAATGACGTTTCTATTAAAGAGCTTTTCATGGAAAATCTTATAATATCGTTAAACCGTGCATGAACTTTCATTAAACTGGAAAATGATGAAAAGCGTATGAAAATGATCGATATTTAATATAGATACATATCGAAGATCAAAATGGAAGAATCTATATTAATATTCTTTACTTTTAGATCGAAATAATAAATCCATAGAAGAAAGAGAGAAGATACTTTGACCCATTTTCTTCGTTTAATCTCATCTGCTTTTATCTCTTTAACGATTAAAAGGGAACAAGGTAAACATAAACCAAGCGTAAATTGATTATCTTTGGAACGTGAGAAATTAGAAAGGATTGATTCAGATCAATGAATTGTACGGTTGATCGGTTAATCGAAACACGATTTTTTTTTCAAAATAATTTTCTTCTTCTAATTAAGTTATTGTTGGACTTTTGGTTAATTCTAAAACGTTTAATAAATATTTATATGTTCCTCGAAAGTGATGAGACGTTGTTAAAGTATAGAATGATTTTCTATCTTAAATATTTCTTGATTTTAAGAACAAATATATTTATTTTAATATTGATATAAACAATCTAATCTGAGATAAATTTTGATCAAACTTTAACTTGTACCCCTGTCACCCTTGGCTATCTAAACTTACAATTTTTAACCATTTACCATGTAACATATTATTTTGAAGGTAATAAAAATACGAATACTACCAAATTTAACAAACAATGAATTCAATTAATTTATTTACGAGATATCCCTAAATAATTATCAAACAAAGCTTAGTATTATAAAATTGTATCCATATTGATTTTAATCTTTCCCTTTTGATATCTAAATTGCAAAATTTCTTCTGAAAATCAAAATTACATAAAATCAAGGGTTATTCATGTTTGGAAATGATGGTATTATATAGAATGGCGATAATGACGGCTTGGTTTCCAATGATAGCTATCGAGACTAGATTTCGTTCGTTAAAAATGTAATTGATGATGATCGTGCAAAGAGAGAGAAAGAAAGAAAGAGAAAAGGGGAAGGGAAGACGATTAAATTCTTCGTGCTGCTACGAATGTCATTATTATTCTACGATCTTTCTATCTCCCTCTCTCTCTCTCTCTCTTTCTCTTTCTTTTTTTTCTTTCTTTTCTTTTTTTATTCTCATCGATATGGCGTAATAATTTTTTTCCCAACTAACGCGCCAGCAAGCAAACCGATTTTGCGTATTATTTCTCTCTCTCTCTCTCTCTCTCTCTCTCTTTTTCTTTCTCTCAATTATTTCGAAGCGATCGGGAGGCAAATTCGCAGCAAGTAGCCAATTAAAATCGATTAAAAGTGTACGTACCAGCAACGAGTAAAGTTCACGTTTGAATGCCGATTTCTTTTCTTTTCTTTTTTTTCTTTCTCTCTCTCTCTCTCTCTCTCTTTCCTGTACCTGTTTTTTTATTTTTTTTATTTTTTAATTTTATTTTTTATTCAACCACATTACCACGTCTGCTATTTATACTTTAATAATATTTGTACAATCCACACGATATAACGAAGAACGTAGTAGGTATTTATTATTGATCTAACGTATTTGATTTCCGATGTAAATATCGTAATTAGCTAGTAGGAAACATAGAAAGCATAGCGAAATATGAAAAACCTATTAAATGCTCCACATAAACAAGCATCCCTTCAAATGAAAGAAAATTATCATCTAATGGCGATCAAAGTTATTGAATTTATATTTTTCTCGTTTTGTATAAGAACGTTTCTAATTAATTGAAATGAATAAAACGCGTACTAAAAATATGAAATATACATCACTTTTATTTTATTTAAATATTATTCACATAAAAAGTATTAAATCAATTTGAAAATCCAAATCATGGATCTCGTTAATAAATCATTTTAACAAATCAACGATATGCTTCTTTTTTCTTTTTCATTTAATCAGTTTAAAAAATGTGTCCTATGTGAAAACACAAAAAAATTGTATGGACAAATCATCTTGAAAAAAATTCGTCCACAGTTTACGAAGCACTTTATATCAAGTATTCCCGTGGCATTCACACAAAATCTATCCGAGAAAGGTACAGAATCGATGCATTTCCCGCATTCGATGGCCCATTCGATATATATATATATATCGCGAATGATTCTCCGAAAAACGACATTGAAGGAGGAAGCGAAAAAAGTGGTTGGGAAACGTCGACGATAGGGAATCATTCGAATGGAAAAAAAATGCCTGGTCATATTGCTATGGGAGCTCGTATAAGCTACATTGTCGAATGTGCATCTACAAACGTGTATAGATTTCTCTCCATGTATATATATAGAAATATATGTTGTATATATATATATATCTGTGTGTGTATATAATGTCGAGTATGGCACGGCTTCTAATTCCAACGTTCTCGTCGTGTTGTTCCATGAAACGCCGCAGGAGGAAATATAAAATGCATAAATGTTTCCTAGTAAGATTGAAATAGAAAACTTAGGTAAACTTTAATACAGTTTTCAAACTTTTTTTCTCGCGACAAAAGTACAAAAGATTTTACGAAGTATTGTGTACATTATATATAAAAGATGTCCAAGTTTTTATTCGTAAAATTTTACCCCAGTACGTTTTATTTATAAGAATAAGGAAAACAAAATTTTATATAAACGCGGGAGGAGGCTTGTAAATGTTTTATTTCAAAGTTATAACAAATATTAACATGTATTATATTAAAGAACGTAATATATCAATTTGAAAGTAATTTTTTCCTAAAAATTCTCATTGAAATACTATACTATACTATATATATATATAAACTTCCATAAATCTTGATAAATCCAGTTAAAAAAAAATAATAACGAGTCCTATTTCGTAGAAGAAATGATTTTAGATTTACTAGCCTTGTTGGTGTAGCCTTATTAGAAAATTTAACAATCTCGATGAAAATTTTATATCCTTTCTTCTTTATTTTTTTCGAACAACGATCAACGTTCCCATAAAATATATTGTGTGTAACTATATTTAAAAATTCTTTTTCTTTAGTTAGACAAATTTACTTTTACAAAACGAATGATGGTATTAGTGTAGCCGCTCACGTAAAAAAGGGCAAAGGTGAAGATAGTTAAACGATGCTCTCGACAGTTTTATAGAGAGCCTTGGAAATAATCCGGGTGCCTGAATCGACATCCTACTGTTTGTTATTCTAGCAGTTACTAGCAGTGACAGTTCTGTGAATAAAGTAGTTACAGAAGTTCTCCTCACAATGCGCTTTTAGACTACTAACAGAATTGAAAATCATGTGTTAAATCGATAATGCTACTGAAATCGTTTTAACGATCCTTTAACTTCTAAAGATCTTTCTAAAATGTATGTGTGTGATAAATTAATCATCATTGTGTGGAAAACAATTATATTCACGGTTTATTTTCAATTTTAAAAAAACAATATGTTTGAATTATTAACAGGATTTTCAATAGTAAGTTAAATCAATATGATGTTACTAAAATCAACACTTTTCAAAGAGGTCACTACAGTTAATTGGTTAACTACTAAAGATTTATTTAAAATTGATCTGTGTTATGTATATTTTAATATTCAAACAAAAATTCAAAATTCACCTTTGTATTCAATTAATATTTATATAAATTTTTGTATTTTCTAATCTCAATAATACAAAGGATGCTTAGTTAGAAAGCATGGACCTTAAATCAAACATGGTAACCAAAAACCATGAAACATGTGTTTAGTTCACATAGATATTGTTTTTCTTCTCGAGACCCTAAAACAGTAATGTGCCTAGAAAGTTTATCTTCTCTAAATAAATTCGTAGAATAATTCGAGAAATTTCTTTCATACATTGAATTAAAATTTATTAAATGTCTCAATATAATTATTTCTGTTTTTTTTTTCAATTGTGTGATAAAAAGAACATTAAATTAAAAATATTTTCGTTATATAATAAAATAATTCAAAAGTAGTTTCCGTAATTCATTGACCTTATTGCTTATAATTTCGTTGTTTGATTAAAGAACTTTTAATACTTTGTGTGTCAACACAATGACGATTTCAATTTAAAACAATATTTATAATCTCCTTAATACCATTTCCGTAATATTCCACTAATGTTTAGGTATTAAAATGTAAAAAAAAAAACTTGTTTTTACATTACATTATCTCGATTCGAAAGTTCTTTTGAAAACACTTTTATCACGAGAAGAATTTTAATTACATTCCTCTTTATCAGAACTGAAAATTAGAAACAATTATTCTTATATATAAATGCCCTATAAAATAATTAAATAAACACATATACATTGCATTACATGCAATTACTTCTTCTTCTTCTTCTTCTTCCTCATTTTATTAGGACTTTGTCCTGTTATAATAACTTTTTTTTTATTGCTATTTCTAGGAACGATTTATAGTACAATTACATGCAATTACAATGTCGTAAAAAAAATAAAAAAAACATGAATAATATTTCTGCTGAAGAAAAAAAGATTGAAGTAATGTTATTCATTTTTCTGAAAAAAAAAAAAAAAAAAGAAAAGAAAACCTTTCACCCTTATTTCCAATTTCATCCTAGAAATCCCACAGAAAAGTCTTCTATCCTTTTACAAATCCGTATCACACGGTGTAATACGTATACGCTCGTCCCGTTTAGAGATTACACCCATGAGATAGATCGAAAGAGAAAGAAAGAGAGAGAAGGAGAAAGAGAGAGAGAGAGAGAGAGAGAGAGAGAGAGAGACAGGGTAGTAGACAAGCGTTCGAAAGCACTTATGGCTTGTGTCCGGTCGAAAGCACGTTCGCGCAGGCTCGCATCGGCAAAACACGAATTCCGACACGCTCGATACAACGAGCTTTAGGATCGTTGTACCAAATCGAGCTTAACGATACGTACGACAGGATTATGTCGTTTCAAAATCACCGAAAAAGAATAAGAAAAAATGAAAATGAAAATGGAAAAACAGAGGGATGAAGAAATAGGAAACAAAAAAGGAACTAGGATGAGAAACAGAAAGAAACGAATACAAAAGAAAAACTTAAAATAGAAAAAGAAAGATAGATAGAGAGAGAAAATATAAAGAGTAGTCTAGAGAACCGAGATGCACCTTCGAAAAGATAGAAAGAGTTAAAGGTAAGGCTTTGAATATTAAGTTAACGAAGCCGGTTGTGGCTTTGATACGCACGGACCGAGCTGTATAATTTTTAATTACTAGAAAGAGCTGCAGCTGGGCTCTCTTGCTTTTCCTGTCTCTCTCTTTCCTTTTCTCTTCTTTTTCCTCAACGTATTCACGCAGCTACTACCTACGTATACGTCAGCCTCTATTTCGTGTATTTATCGCGCTCCATGTGGTGCCGCCTTTAAATACTTTCGACGTAAAGCGTATACGCGAACGAAATACGCGAATGAAAAATACTCGGAGCACGGTCACGTCGCGAATTTTCTCTTCTCTTTCTCAACGATACCTTGTCGAACTAACTTGTCGTTTTTTCTATTTCCTTCTCTCTCTCTCTCTCTCTCTCTCTATTTCTTTCTTTCTTTCTTTCGGCATTTTTCTCTTTCGAAAAGAAGAAAGAAACGTATATGCGTATATATATATATATATATGTATATGTATAACTATGTTATACGTGTATGCATAGCAGTAGGTATGTAACGTAATTTATGCGTTTCGATTCAACGAAGTTGGAGTTGTCGGAGCCGTTTAAAACGACGAATCGTGTGTTATAGGAAAGCGAAGGCTCTTCGCTTAATTCGGATCTCTCTTTCGCATGCTGATGGATGTAAATGCCGTTAGACGTTTCACGTTCAACGATTTCCAACGATTCATCATCATACCTCCTCCTTTCCGTGTGATCCTTAACGAGCTATGCTTCAAAGTTGAAACGAGAATGCGGAGCTTTTTAAAACCTTCGGATATATGGATGATTACGAAAAAAGAAAAGGGAAAGAAAAAGATGATGAAGAAGATGATGATGAAGAAGAAGAAACGCAAGAGGAAAGAAGACGCGTTCCTTTCCAATTCGTAATTTCTAAAATGTTTTACCTCATAACACATCATCTCATGGGTTTCTCTCATTAAAAAGTTTTCATTCGTATTAGTTTTTTCGCACGCGACTAATAGAAGTATTAATGAATTATTTTAACGCGCTTAATCTATACAACAACACAACTGGTTTTTTTTTTTTTTTTTTAAATATGTTTGATTAAAATTTTAGATTTATTTGATATCGAATAGTATATCGATATAGAGAAATTTCATGATAAGTATGTACTTAGAAGAAAAAGATACTCGTATAAGTAAGATATATATTAAAACTGAGTGCCCGTATCGATTCATCGAGGGATCTTTGCGTGTTTGATCACGGCACACACAAGTTTTGCTTTAGGCGGATTCATATGTCCGCAGAGTAACGTTATATTGTACGCTCTTATTTGCGATGTGCGTCAGAAGGTCCCTTTGAGATTTCGATTTCCGCCCAATATCCGTAAGCAAGAAAGATCACAATGGAACGAATAGCCGACTCTTGAATTTTCTATCTTTTCACTGATATCGATTGATATTCGTATTATTTTTCTATTATTTTTTCATATCCATTCCCCCATTCCGCTTTAATAACGTCATCCCGAAAAAGAAAAAGGGAAAAAATGTATATCTACAATTGTGCCATTTATTATTGAGTCCAAATAAAAAAAAACTAAAAAATAAAAGTAACGATATATTATATATGATTGTAATCTAATCAGAGATTTGTAAGTTAAAAAACAAAATATTTATATATCCATATAACATATGCATAGTATATTTTCTTATATCAAAGTATCTTTAAGAAATTGTTTCCTGCGATACGTATAATTTCTCGTTTGCACATCTACACGTTTATAAAATATACACGTATATAAACCCATACATTTAAATAGAATCTTTTGCACGAAATACGCCCTTTAATTTCAAACATGTACCAGTAATTCTCGCGTCACGAGCATGGAAAGTCTATACTGTAAAACGACTCGATTTTTCTCTCTCTCTCTCACTCACTCTTTCTCTCTCCTTTTGGCCCCTTTTCTACCCATTTTCTTTCGTTGTCGGCGTTGCGCTAGCAAGCCTTGAAAATTCACAGTTCCGGTACCGAAGAGAGAATTCTCGCAAGGCAAAGGTGGATTAAGGGATTAAAGGATACGTGCCAGGCTTTTGACGTTCTCGTTCACTTCCCTTTCTCCCTCTTTCTCTTTCTATTTCTCACTCTTTCTGCTCTTACCATTTCTACTCTTTACCCTTTTCTCGCCCTTCGTCTCTTTCACACACGTAGCCTGTTGCGACACGAACGTCACTTTCCAAAACGCTTCTCTTTCTCTTTCTCTCTCTCTCTCTCTCTTTCTCTCTCTTTCTTTCTCTCTGTCTTTCTCTTTTTACAGTCCTTACAACGATCTCCTTCTTACACACACTTTTCGCAGACTACTTTCCTTCATGTGTTCCTTCTGCGGCTGCTGTTCGTCGAACTTATTTCATCCCTCTCTTTGTTTCTCTCTCTTTCTCTCTCTTTCTCTCTTTCTTTATTTCTCTCTCCTACAAGCTTCCAAAGCTTTCTTATTCGTTTTCCCTTTGAAAGCAGCTTTTCTCCTCGAATCGGTTTTGCTTCGTTTCTAACGCAGAAAATGTTAAACGTGCTCGAGCCTCGCGAGCTGGGACGCTTGCAATGACGCTTCTTCCCCGTTTGTGTATACCATCAGAGGTTAATGAAAGGTCGAGAGTAAAGATAGAAAGAGAAAGAGAGAGACTTTGATAAGACTTTGATAAAAATTACAGACTCGTAATACTCCCCTAATGTTTCTTTTATATCGGACACGATGACGAATCCTTTTACGAAAATCGACAAAGATTACTCTTTTTTTCTTTTTTTTTTATTTCTTTTTTTAATTTATTTCTCATTTTTCTCTTTTTTTTTACAGAACGCGCCTTTACATTGGAGTTTGTAGTCTTGCGAAAAGTCGAGGAAAATGTTGATCGAAATGATTCGTAACTGCAAATGTTACATTCTCTTGTGATTTAAGAATATAATTATAAAAAGACAAAAAAGAAATAACACAGAGTGAGAGAAAGAGAGAGAAAAACGATAAAGAGAGAAAAATTGTAGACTTAAAGAAAAAGAATATATAAATTATGTATCGAATATAGAAGAACAAATTCCGTCCTTTCAATCGCCAAAACGTAATCAAACTAATCGATATGCGAACGAATGTTCCTTTGATCTCAAAGAAGTTCTTTGATCGCGAAGTGTTTTTATCGTCACGGTTCTTTCAAGAAAACTCTTCAACTAACAATCCTTTACTTCGATCCTGACAATTACAAAACTTAATTAATAGGGAAATAAAAATCGAAACATATTACTTTGGTGTACGCTGCATTATACTCGATTCCATATTCATATTGCAGCTACGTGTTTCTTCAGTGATCCTTTAAATATTTACCAATAATAAAAAAAATATATCTATAATAAAAAAGTCATTTAAAAATAAGTATTACTTTAATTTATATCCTGTAAGAAACAAAAATTTTTGACAAAAAATTATCTTTGGTACATATCTGCAAATATTTGAATATATATATATATATATATTTGTTATAGAATTTTAAATTATTATGTTTAATTTTTAGTGTATAAAAATGTGTGTGCCTTCAGAAATGCAATTATACATATATTTAAAAAAGTAGTCAGTTAAGGCGTTCTAATAGAAAATAAATATCGAAGATTTGTTGTTAAATCCAACGACGATCACCTGTAACAAGAAACAAACTATATTAGTCATACAGTCAGGTGATACAGTAGCCTAACATATAAATCGTCCAATTCGCAGATGCACTTTTCAATCGAATTCTCTATTTATTATAATCAAATCTCTATTTCACGTTGCAATGGAATTAAATTTAAACGCGTGATTTTACATTTACATAAAATATATAAAAATAAAGAAATAAGAAAAATACAAATATTAGGCTACAAAAAATAATATTTATTAAGTATTAAGAACTGCTTTTAAAGTGCATTATAGAGAAAAAAAAATTGCAAATTTAAAAAAATACAAACATAGTGAAAAATCTTAAAGACGAAACAAGAAAAAAGAAATTACTGTATTATTTACCGAACGTTATTTAGGCTTTAAAATTTAATAATACAAAAATTTTAATATTTCTGACTAGAACTAAACACATATGCATCTTTTTGACGATTTTGACGGACACAAATTTGGTGTCTCAAGGAGATGGAGTTGTCCATCATCTCGAATTATAACTACAAATTAATGACGAGCAAAAAAGTAATATAATAAAATATAAAATATGACTAGAGAGCTATTCTCGAAAAGTTCGAACTCATTGTTGAACCTTTGAAAATACCTCAATAGTCTGTGTAGTTGCCCACTTGATACCACAAATTTGTGGGGGCCTCTTCGGCATTAGCCTCTTCGGCATTTAGCCTCTTCTTTCTTCATGCCCTAAACTYTGCTGTGAGGCTTTTTCTAAGCGCATTTTAAAATACAAGTCGTATAGTTATATTTACTTGAATGCCTCAACAGATATTTGATCTAATCGATGAACCTACTATTAACACTTAGCATTTAAAAAATTAAATAATATCAAACAAGAGCAGGAACTTTTTCATACATCTTATGGTCTTACTTTTTTACTCGACCACTTTTATCTTTTATCTTTACTCTACTTTRTATTTACTATACATATATAACAAATGAAGTATTCAGTAAGAATTACTAAAGAGCAAAGCGTTAATATACTTAATATTAATTAAGTATCCAACTTATTCAATTATCTTCACTTTTTCGAAAAAAAATTAATTTTTAAGAAAACGCAAAGACTTTTGAATCGTACGATACAGATATATATCTCGCGGTACAGAGTATCAGCAATATATGGAAACAATAAAAGAAATATTTAAATGATAAATGAATCTAAAGAGGTTGCTGAAACTTTGTATAATATCCGGAGAAGAAATTTTCCACTCCTGAGGAAATTACAATCGCGCGACTTCTCCGGGCTCTACCTACTTACAAATTAAATAAACATTCACACCTAAGTATGCTACCTGCCTGTATATTGGCAATATCTAAAAAAAAATAACATACATACATACATACCCACCCACCCACTCCACGATTCTCTCACATACCACCAGGGTGCAAAAGCCTAAACTAGAGAGCATGCCCCGGGGCACCTCCGACACCCTAGTTCAAACGCGTGTTTTCTAATTTTATGGGAGTACGTACCAATGCTGTAATCGTCTGCCAAGGCTAGTGATTATTGCATAAATGACTAATGCAAAAATACAAGTATAAACTAGTATATATG
>NW_014569653.1:0-1472 GCF_001313835.1 Polistes canadensis
TATAATATATATATATATATATATATATATATATATATACGAACATATTACATATATCATTATTTTCCTCGTCTCCTCGTTTTAAGGAAGAATATATTCGAGAAATAGAAATATATAATAACGAAAGACGTTAACGTCTTTTGAAAGGAAGGCGTCAAGAAGACACCACACCAGAGAGTTGGTAAATTCACAGTTGGAGGGAATCTCTCTCTTATGAGTGAAGAAGAAGAAGAAGAAGAAGAAGAGAACGACGAGTCATCGCACGCGCTTCGGTCTTTCATTACAAGATAGAAAGAAAGAGAATGATAGAATAACACAAAGTGCTTCTTCTTCGACGAGGGTTAAGGCTCGTTGCGCAACGACGCAATAACCTGAGAGAGAATCATTATTTAGTCAAATAATATCTTCGTCTAATTCATTTGAAATTACTCTCTGTGTAGAATAACATGACAACGACAACGACAACGACAACGACAACGACAACAACAATGACGACAACGACAACGACAACGACAACGACAATGACGACGACGACAAGCAAGCACAACGATAAAAGAAAGATGGAAGAAAGAAGGGAAACAACAAATTTAAAGATGGCCGTCGAGTCATATTCCGCTTATAACAAACGAAAATATTTTGTTAGATAAAAAAAAGGAGATTAAAGAAATGAATCAACAAAACCGGGATTTATTATTCCTACGTCGTCGTCGTCGTTAATTAGAAATAAAATAGAAAAACCCTAAGTATATATAATTTTGTTGATTTTTCGAGAAACTTCAAAGTATACGCTTCGGAACTCGGGAGAATGGGTGCGGTGTTGCCAAATTTGAGCTTGCACAAAGAGACAGAGAGAGGGGGAGGAGGAGGTGAGGGAACAGAAAGGAAGAAAGAAAAAGAGAAATGATCGCGCCATGTTGGTATGAAATGGGGAGGGGGCGGGGGGTCGACAGAAAGACTAGGTTTGTATGAGAAAAAACTAAAGGGGAACACCATCGAACGATGAAAACAACAACGTTGGAACCCTAATTGTTCTTTTCGATCTATTACTCATAATGATGATAATAATAATAATAATAATAGCAATAACCATAATAATAATAATAATCATGATCTACATCAAAGTTTATACTCATTATTGAGAAGTTTCGAATTTGCCAAAGCAAACGCGGAAGTTCTTCTTACCGATCAAGCATTATAGTTAAAGGCTCGAGAAGGAAGGTTAGGATGAGAGTGAGTGAGTGAATGAACAAGCAAGCAAGCAAGCGAATGAGTGAGCGAGTAAGTAAGTAAGTCGGTGTGGGAAAGTTTGCTTCTAATGCTTCTAGCTTCTCTCCTACGAGGTAAACGAGAGTCTCAGAACGTTTCTCGATATCCGGCAATGGAGGCGAAGCCCCAAAGGGTCCCCATCCTTCTTACGCGGCTGTGCCGAGCCCTCCTCCACTACCACACCACTACCACCACCATTACCACCA
>NW_014569653.1:3068-4385 GCF_001313835.1 Polistes canadensis
ATATATATATATACACACATATGCATGCCAACCAAGATGGCATAAAGTTTCCTGAGAAGCGATTAGAATTTTAACTACGTAAGAATAAACTCGCTACGTCGAGTTAAGGTTTAACGACGAAGACAACGAAGATGAACGAAGCTGAACGAACAAAGTCAAAGGATCAGGGTCTCTCAAAAAACAAAGAAACTTCTTGTATTTTATTTTTAAAAAATATTATAAAAAAAAAGAAAGGTTACTTGTAAGCTCGTGTAATTATACAATCACACACATATATATTGAATTACCATTTATTTGCAACTAATTTCGAGTGGAAATAAATTGATATAATTTTTTTAATTGGTCACAATTAAAGTACAAACGTTTGAACCTTTTTAACCGATAGAATGGCACTGATTGAAAAATATTTAATAAATAAGAAAAAGAAGAGAAAGAGAAAGAAAAAATAGGAAAATAAAGGAAAAATATATTAACGGAGGACGCGTAATAAAGACGACACGGAGGATATCGATCCGCCCCATGATGGCGTAAGAGGAGCCATCGAACAGGGATCAGTTTGTTCTCTCGAGCGAAGGAACAAAATAGGGGGAGGAAGGATCAAAGGAGAATATCTTCTCGTCGTGTCGGCAAAAACAGAAGCACCCACCACCACCACCACCACCACCACCATCACAATCACCATCACCACCATCACCACCATCACCGCCATTACCATCATCATACCACTGGCACAACAGCAGCAGCAGCACCACCACCACCAGTAACAACAACAGCAGCAAAACGAGAATACTTCTACGTAGGTTCGTACAATGGCCAGGAAGTTTTGCAAAAAGGAGACGCCATAACACCATCATCGAAGAACAATGAAGGTTCTCTCATTTCCGGCAGGTGCTCCTGTCATATAACGTCGAAACTTTACGCGATTACGTCACTTTATCCGTTAATACAATAAACTTACAAACCTAAATAATTGTAAGTGAATAAATAAATTGTTATAAAATTGCTCGGTTTTTTTTTAAGAGAGAGAGAGAGAAAGAGGCAGAAAGAGGGAGAGAAAGAAAGTTATCGAATGAGAACCACTGCTTACTTCTTCGTAAACGATGAGTATCCAAAATGGAAATATTCGATTTATGGTTAGTACGAAGAAGATATTATCTGTGAGTAAGTCAAAAGTTCTTAAGTAATTTTTAAAATCAATTACTCTTTTTCAAGACTTTTTCCAAGATCATTTCTTTTCAAGATTGTAATACTACAAGCACTTATGTTAGAGGAACTTACAATCTGCTAAGGAAAAAAGAAAGGAAAAAAAAAGAAGAA
>NW_014569653.1:5951-33451 GCF_001313835.1 Polistes canadensis
TGTGTGTGTGTGTGTGTGTTAATTCTTTATTTTATCCTACGCGTATCGATCAATTTTGATCGATTTTGATCGATTTCGAACGAATTAGCTCAAATTAGCGACATAAATGCTATCACATTCTTTATCTTGTTTTTTCTTCCTTTGTCCTTTTTCACTTCCATCATGAAAATTGCTTTTGACAATTCATCTCATTAAAAACGCTTAAGTCTATAAATTTCTTAGCTTACCACGTCGATAACCCGATTTACGTGATACTCGATTTAACAACACCGGTTTCGAACTGAACACAGTCGACAAAAATTGTAAACCGGTTTTATTTAGCACGATTCTAAACTTGATTTTCATCCGACATTATATTATCCGGGATATTTGAATTTTGGCGCCATTTTAGAAACTTCACAATATCAATTTTAATTTATTACGTATGTATATACTAATTCTGAAACAATCCGATTTTTAAGGAATTCAAAAAGTATAATATACAAAATGTATACAAACAATTTATAAGCTAAAATGATTAACAACTATTTTTTTGGTTTTAACTTTTTATACCTAAGCTTGATGCGCAACACTTTTAATATTTAAAATAAATCTTCTTGATCATCTTTTTTGCGTAAATAAGTACTTTAAAGTGCAAAACAAATAAAGCAATAAATATTTATACAAATAACCTCATAAAAACATAATATAAATACTATTATGTAATACATATTTCAATATACAATGTATGCATAAGTATACATATTTATGTTACAATAAAAAAAAAAAAAAAACTACAGAAGAAAATCTTATTATGCATACAAGAAACGTGTTTTTTTTTTTTTTTAAATTCCACCTTAGTCTCGATTATCCGTTGAACCTCGATTCATTCGCGTCGTTTAATTCCCCAGGTCACTCTTGTTAATCAAGATCCTACTGTATACTATGATACATAGTATATAATAAATGCTGTATATAATACGTTTAAAAAAAAAAAAAAAGAAAAATATATATACCATAAAACAAAATTTTCGTTCAGAAATCGTTCACGTTCGGTAAGTATCGATGTTCGTAGCCGATGGGGTGTGCCCTGTGTGTAAAACCTGTTGGTTTGCCTTCCTTCTTCCTTTTTAAGGCAGGACAGGTGTCGGTGAGTGAGCTTTCGAGTTTGGGTTAGCATAGAAAGAGAGAGAAAAATAAAGAAAAGGTTATAACCATGCTTAAAACGATATAAATGGAAATGTTCGCGAAGAAATTACACGTACATACATCGACGAAAACAATAAACTTCCAAAAGTGTACCCTCTTCTTCCGAGAAATGTTTTTTACCTTTAAAAATACATACCATTGGAAATGATTTGAATTGACCAATCGAAAGAGAGCGCGGCAAACACGAAAAGGAAACACGTTTTAATTAGAATCTACTGAATTTACGAAACGAAACAACTAATTTTCTGCTAACGCGATGTTTGCATCATTGCAACATTATTATTTTCAACAATGACTCATGCAGTCCTACTTTTTTTTTTTACTTTTTCTTTTTAGAACGATCGTGAGATTTTCTTTATAACGAAGAACTTTACCTTTGATAATGACATTTTTTTTTCCTTTGCAAACGTTGCAATAGATCTTACAGTAAATTAGAAAACAAATTAACTATTCCAGCAAGTGAAACACCAAAGAATTCGTTCCGCTAAACGTGACGCATAGTTTAAAATGTAACTACAAAAATGTTACACCATCCTTGTCGTCCTCGTCTAAGTTGTCGTCGTTGTCGTTGTCGTCGTTGTCATGCTGTGACTTTAAAACGATAAACGAGCATGTATACATACATGCATATACATATATATGTATGCACGTGTGCATGTGTATGTGTGGGGCACAAGTTTCTAGGTGCACTGAACTCGGATCGCAACGACGACGTAATAGCACATATATATATATATATATATAGTTATGTATACTATTCATACGTATGTGTATATATATGCATACCTACAATAGGTTCTACAAATCGATAAGATAGCTATTACCTATTTGAAAAATGACATCTTTTCTAGAAAATGTCTTAACAACTAATGACCATCATTTTCTCTCTTCGTGAGAGAAACGAAAATAACACAATAAAAATCGATTAAGAAAATAAAGAAACAAGAAGAAGTAAAAAAAGGAAAAGAGAAAAAATAAAACGACACATCGCAGTTTCGTTCCCATGAGAATCAGAATAGAATATATCAACAGCGTACAAAATATGGCCGGTGTTGGCTTGTAACCATAGGTCAGTTCTAAGAACTACTACCAGAGTGCAGCACCCACTTGATCGTGGGAGGGCGTTATTAGTGCCATCTAGTGGTACTCGGGGAACACCCAAAGTAGTTTATGCGATAAGAAAGTATTAAAAAAAAAAAAAAAAGATGATTAATCAATTATCTCTTTCCTTAAACAATAATATCCATTAATAAAAACATAATAAAATGGTATGAAAAAATGAAAAAAAAAAAACAAAATCTTACCTTTTTGTTATTTCCTCATTTTATCAAGCGACGGCATTCAAATCTCTACCGCCGTTAGCCAACCTCCAACCGACAGGTAGCGGGTTTGTGTCTTCTATTTCACAATAACACGTCACTTGTCCTTTCACGACGAACACACCTAATCGATTATGATACCTTATCGTTACTAGTTCACTCACTATATATTAAGATAATATTATATTCTTAACACTTGATAGGATTTTCACGTACAAAATTCACGTCAATTCCACAGTAACGGCATGGCATGGCGACGGCCGACACAACTCGTCATATAGCGCTTTAAACGCTACGTCACACACCCATAGTCAACACCTGATTGGTTACCTTGTGGTACAATTTGGCGCGAATTTTATCCACGCGCGGGAAAATATTGTTTTGGGTTATGTTCTTCTCTGTGTAAGGTAATATATATATATATACACATATGTATGTATAATTATTTCTAATTATTTTAAATTATTTCTATGGAAACATTCATTATCATTTGTTGATTTATAATAAAAAAAAAGAAAAAAAAAATGAAAAAGAAATAATCCTTGTTATAGTATTGCAAATATTTTTTAACTAGAAGCGAGAGATTATTGGTAAGAGGTCATTCGTTCTTACTTGCGAAATATTAATCAGCTTATTATCTTTTTTCTTATTTACCAAGTCCAATTTTATAATAACGTTTTACGTAACACGTAATAACACGTAAATAAATTTCTTGAATCAAATATATGTAGAAATATTTACTCATCAAAATCACTTGGATGTTTCGTTAACTTCCGAGAATAGAAGCATAAACTACGTAAACCATAGAAATGTTATAAAGATAATATTTAAAAAAATTTTAGATTGAAATATATTTATGAGAATTTTTTTTTAATTATGGTAATAAAAATAATATCATTTAAGTATATAAAAAATTCTAAACGATTTAAAATATATACAAAAATAAATTTAATAATATAATTGAAAATTTGTACATGATTGGCTAAGTTTTTAAATCGTTCAATAAGTTGACCACTGAATGATTGGTTACGTTCTTTCTTATCTCTAATTGATAAAATCGCATTTTATTTTTACATTTGCACATTTGTGCATTGACGATAAGGAGTTTTTTAAAGGGAGTTTCTTAACTTATCATCATTCATGGCTTTTAATACGAACAATGATGACGCAATATCGTCTGATCGTTAGCAGCGTTGTGATTGGTTGTTTTACAAGTCGGATGATTATTGTCATTTTTTCAGTTTATTGCGCTTGACGTACTTCTGATTCTAATATTATAGATTGTTTTAATTGAGCAACTAATAATTAAAATAGTATTTAATAAAATGGCTGATCCAGGGGGATGGCCAGCTACGCAAGAAACGGATTTTTCATTTCAAGAAAACGAAAACTTTAATTTCAATGAAAATCTTGAGATAGACGGTAAGTTTTGTTTATTTCGGCTTGAATTTTTTTATTTATATGCAAGTAATAATTCATTTTTCATCAATATCATCGATTAAAAATTTTAATTTTTATTTATAATTAATAAACAAATATTTAATTTGATTTTTTATCCTATGACAACATAAAAATTAACATAACTTTAAAGATCTTAAATTTCATTCATATTATTCTTTATTATTTTTTCTTTTTTTCTATAATTATTATATGTATATATAAAATTATTAATATGACCTTGTTTGAATTACAGATTTGCTTACAAATTGTGATTTTTTAAAAAGTGAAATCCCCTATAGTGATGGAACAATTTCTCCTTCATTAAATGAACATATGCCTATAGGTGAAAATATATTTGAAATTTTTAAACAGGATATTAGTGATGACTGTGAGGATTTCAAAGATTTAGATATATTGGAACAAACACCAAATACTAAAAATATTTTAACACCACCAGAAACGATACTTAACGAGCAACAAATTCTGTCTGTTCAACAAGATGTATCATCTGTACAAACTAAAGCACATAAAATACCTGTAGTACCACCAGTATTTAGTTCACAATACACTATACCACAGAATATGAACATTAATGCTCAGTCTCCAGTAGTTACTTTCACACCAGTTACACAACAAAGACAATTATTTTTACCTGCTAAAATATTAAAGTCAGACAAAGTCGTTTATTCCAATAGAGCGCAAACTATCACATCTAATTCTGTACCGCATCAAATACATACCATAGTAAAAACTCCAAATGGAACAGTATTAACTACTGGTAAGTATTTCAAATAAAAAAGAAATTGTCTTTAAATTGTCAATTAAAATATTTAATTAATTTTCATTTTCTTTTAAGGTATTCCTGTAGTCTTAGATGGTGATAAAGTTCCGATAAATCGTTTAAATTCTAACACTCAAATTGGCGTACCAAGGGTTAGAGAAGTTAAGCGTAGTGCTCATAATGCCATTGAGCGACGTTATAGAACATCTATTAATGATAAAATTACTGAATTGAAAAATATTGTTGTTGGCTGTGATGCCAAGTTGAACAAGTCAGCTATACTGCAGAAAACAATTGATTACATAAAATTTCTTAAGAATTCTAATGCCAAATTGAAAGCGGAAAACATGTCACTTACGTTTGCAAACCAAAGACAAAATTTACGCGATTTATTGGCAATTGGTGAATTAACGCCACCACGTTCAGATTCTAGCGAACCATCACTATCTCCAGCTTCGGCACAGTTATCTCCAGCTTCACCTTCATCTATAATGGAAGAACCAGATGCATTACAAAATATTCATACAGTAAATAAACAAGAAGTAGGAATGAGAGATCACACCAGGTTAACATTATGCGGTATCATGTTCATGTTTTTGATATTTAATCCTTTAGGCACTATTTTGAATAGTGTAGAAAAGTTTAATTACAAGTATTTAAGTACAAAGGTGGATGGACGAACTATTCTTGATTTTCAAGGTAAATATAATAAACATTTTACGTTCTCAAAATATTATATATAATTCAAATTGTTTTCTTATAATATATTTTTTTCTACTTAGAATCTACCGAAACAGATAACAGATTATGGAATAATATATTTCTATGGTTTACAAATATAATCCTCTTAATTGGTGGCTTATGTAGATTATTTTTATACGATGATCCAATTCTCCCAGCAGATAGTAAAATACTTTTGGAACTTCGTCGCTGGAGACGTCAAGCAGAATTTAATATATCAAAGCAAGAATATAGCCAAGCTTACAGGGATTTACATAAATGTTTAAAATATTTTAATCGTTCGTTTCCATTATCTCGTACTGAAATTGTTCTCGTGACTACTTGGCAAGCGATACGACAAATACTTCATAAACTGTGGCTTGGAAAATGGGTTCTTAATTTAAGTAAATACTTTATTGGAAAATCAGAAAGGCAACAAGCTAAATTGTCAGCTATGGAGTTAGCTATTGTTTATCAGCACATGTTGTGTTTACATTTATCTGAAGGACCCAAAAATGGTACACTTTATCTTGCTTTTTCTGCTATGAATTATGCTGAAATTGCGGATGAAAATATGCCAAAAGCACTGTTGGCAGAAATCTATATTAATGCGGCATTATGTTTTAAAAAGTATCTTTTCCCATTTATTCATAAATATTATTTGGGTAAGGCACGAATGTTATTATTTTCGTGCACTGTACCATCTAAATTAAAATGGATCATGAACGATGAAGGTGCAAGATTTGTAGCCACACAAAAATGGCAATATGGTGTACAATCAGATAGCGAGTTTACCTCTCAAAATAATAAAGCAGATCCTTTATCATTCGCAGCACGTGCTTATAGAGAACATTTGATTACACAATGTTTAAAATTATTAACTGGCACTGCTGGAGATTCACATGCATCTACCGTATTGGAATTGGCACGAAATATAATAGCTTCTACAGAAGTAGATATTTGTTTTCCAAGTACGGATAAAATCAGTGTAGCAGGTATAGAAATTTTAATTAATAAATATTACCTAAATTAACATTTTATAGATAACAATCTTTATTATATGTTACGAAGATGAAATTGGTCTTTGGTGGGGAGCAGTTATTTGTGCTGCAGCAGCATGGAGATTAGGAGACGAAGATGAAACTGTTTGGAATATTATAAAAAATAAATTTCCTTATGAAAAAAATTTTCAACCGTGTAATAACAGTAATCGTAGTCCATTGCCATACGCCGTCTTTAACGTTTTGCAAGCAGCTAAACATTCTTCTAAAATAGTTTCAATGCGTTTAATGGATCAGGCAGGAATATTGTTAGAAAAATCCATATGCTATTATCATTGTAAACAACAGTTGTCTCCAAATGTTATGGTAAGCTTTATCTATATGTATATATAGTAGGTATCTTTAGATAAATCAAATTAATAATCTTATTCACATTTAATAAGATTAATAATGATAAAAAATATTTCATTTCTCTATCTGTGCGCACTGTTTCTTTTGAAGTATGCTTACCTGTTACGAGTGTGCATTGTAGTTGCATTGCGTGAAATACAACTATGCAATACTTCTACAGTGCAACTCCTGTGGCAGGCCAAAGTACCGTGTGATAATTATTATATATATATATATATGTATATATATATGTATAAACAATCGATACCTTATATCTAATATTTTTTACATTATATTAATGCAATAATGATGTACTATTTATATTTTTACAGCTTACACAATTATGGCTTTGCGATTGGTTATTAGAGATGCGTACTATTTTATGGCAAGAATTTGATGGAGGATTAGAAAAACCAATTAGTAATGCATTTCTTACTAATTTTCAAAGAGATTTAGCATGCTTAAGGCAATTATGTCAACATATGTCAGTAAGTATCCGTCGAACCAAATAATATAGGAATCTTGTTTTATCTTGTCCCTATAGAATGATGTATTTCAAACTTAATTGTTTTTAGTGTATACTACCAAGAGTATTCTTATACGAAGCTACAGTACGTATTATGGCAGGAGCGGCACCAGTAAAAACTCAGACTTTATTGGACCGTAGTTTACATCATAGAAATTCACGTTCATCTATTATTTGTGGAAAAGATAGATCCCAAGAACAAAACAACGGCGAAAGAGAACATGCATTCGCATTGTGCTTAGCATGTAAACATTTACCAACCTTATTATTGTCTTCACCGGGTGAACGTGCCGGTATGCTTGCAGAAGCTGCTAAAACTTTTGAAAGAATTGGTGATAGGAAAAGACTTCAAGAATGTTACAAATTAATGCATCAACTTGGTCCAGCTATTTCTGTTAATTAATTTTACTACTTATTATATTATATTATATTTATACAACATTATATTCATATTAAATTATTATATTTATAATATATGAATATGTACATCGAATGTAATTGACGTCATTTTATAATCATAAATGTATAAATTGTACAATTAGGTTTAAAAATATAAATATAAATATATTATTTTATGTGTATATATGTACATATACATAAAAATTGTATATTGTGATTATAATTAATTAAAAACATACCTAAGCTCTTGTCGATTCCGAAATACTTAATCTTCAAAGGTAAAATTTTCTATTAATATAAAAAGAGTGATTACTTTTTAAAATATATGTATAAATGCATTTCTGAAGGCACACACATGTTTATACATTAGAAATTAAATATAATTATCTCAAATTCTATTATAATATAACTATACTATATATATTATCAAAGAATATATCATATACTATTATATACTATCAAAGAATACTGTATGCTTTGGTTATATGCACCATGGTTGTTTACTTATGCAGAAATGCATTCATTCATCACAGCTACGACAACGGTACTGCGCATGCTCAATAACGCATTTAGTTCCCACGAATAAACGTAGATAGCGCTACTAGTTCATTGCAGATGCATTAGTCAATATTTATTATCGCAGTTGCGTTTAGTTGCATTTATTGATAAAATCTTAATATCTCTAATCAAAGATATAAGTTATAATCAATTTAAACATGGATTCTCTCTCCGATACCGAATTAGGAGAAGACGAGGAAGATATTCTTGTATACGTCGAATTCGAAGGATTTGTTAATAATAATATATTTTCAAATGGAGAACTGCAATTAGATATGATTGGAATAGATACAGACCATCCTATAATGCAAATTGATGGAAGGGTATGTTATTTATAGGTTATTCCTTTCATATTAAAAAAATTAAATTTATATGTTATTTTATTTATATTTTTATTACTGTTATTTATATCATTTTAAATAATTTATCGATAAAATTTTTCTTTTTATAGTTTTATGAGGGTACTTATGAGGATGCTGTAGGAACTTACATGTTTTTTGATAAAGATGACCAACCGGTGATCAATGATCCCGTGTTTGATCAAGTTCCAACTTTAAAATATTTTGGAAAGACTAGAAAGGTATTAAAAATGCAGAGAGTATTTGTTAAGCAAAGGGTAGAAGTTCTCGGTGATTCTGAGCATAGTAAATGTATTCCAAATATTGATACGATTAAAGAAGCTGGCATTCCACCTATGTATCAATCACAAGGTATTTTCAATCAAATTTATCTTAGCACATTTGTGAGCGATAATATGATTTTAGATTATTTCAAATTCTTTAACCGAATATTAACAATGTAGTTTTACGTTATTTCAAAATTTATAACTAAATGTGATTGGAATTTCTTCTCCACTATGTTATTGCAAATTGATTAATTTGTTTGCATTAAAAGTAATTGGTATTTAGTTAAACGTATTTTCCAAACAACACTTGTAGACGATGTGTTAATAATAGAAATTGTATATGTGGACAGTTTATTTTACCATTTAATTTTGATTTTATTTTATATAGCACTTTCCTTTTGGAAGAATATAAGAGATAAAAGAATAGATGCTTTATGTGCCTATTTGGAAAAACAGAAGATTAGAGAAGAAAAGAAGTCACAGGGTATTGCGCTAGATTCAGAATCTGATGAAGATAATCCATTCGCTATGTACAAGTATAAAAAGGAAATGAAAAGTGAACAAAACTTGGAAAATTCTAACATCAAATCATCAGTGGATGTAATTAATTCTTCTACAAGTAAAAAAAATTCTCCAAAAGAAGTTATGGATAATGTATCTGAACATATTCATTCTAAACCATCTACTTCAAAAACTAACGATCTCTTTGCTAAGATAAATAATAAAGTACGCAGACCTACTAAAGTAGTTAATAGAAAGAAAGTATATATTAAAAGTAAATCGACAAAAAAACAGAAAAAGAAATCAAAAGTGGTGGAAGATGAATTTATTCAAAATAATGATGATTTTAACATGAAATCAACATCTTTAATGGAGAATCAAATTTTTAATGATTCTGCTATGGATATTGAAGTGAATAATCTATCCGATATTATACAAGATAAAATTACAAATAATTCTGATGTGAAGGATAATGTACAGGCAAATAAAGATATTAATACAGATATTAGCACGGTTGAAACGGAAGTGAAAACAACTGATACTATACTTGATTTTGTAGAAAATACCATAGATAAAAAGCGTGCTAAGTTATTAAGGCGGGAGGCAAAAATGAAAGAGATATCGGAAAAATTGAAATCTTTTGTAGAATGTGCCAAAATGAATACAAATCAGTGACAAGGTATAATTACAAGTAACACATAATTTAATAAATAATTCCGCTTGATAATTTATTCAAAATCTACTAAAATTGATCTTTCAGCTTTAAGAAAGATTATTTTATTGTATTGATTAAAAACATAATTAAAAATTATCGTTAAATATGAAATACTGCACTGCACTAGCCAATAGTTTAAGATAATATAATGGCTTTATATATATATATATATATATATATTTTTATATATATATATAGCTAAGAAAATAAAAATGATATAATATTCTTGCTTGTGAAATTAGGAAAAATAGATTGAAGATTTGCATTGGAAAAAAGGATCCAATATCCTCTTAGTGAAATAATGGATTGTCCAATGTATAACGGATTCACCAATCTAAATCGCCAGGTAGTTCGTCAGGATATTCTCCTGTCAAGCAAGCAGTGCAGTGACCAACATAACTGCTTTCTTTATTATCCATATTGTGTCTAACAGCTTGAACAAGTCCTTCCACAGAAAGGTATGTCAAACTATCAGCGCCAACATGCTTGGCTAATTTTACATTGTCAAGCTTATTAGCAATTAGTTCTTCTCTCGTTGGAATGTTAATCCCCATATAACATGGATATTTTAAGGGAGGCGATGCTACTCTGATATGTACCTGCAAATAAATGTGTTTTTTTTATTTTTTTATAAATGTATGTATGTATGTATAAAGATGCAAATATTTTACTTCTTTTGCTCCTGCATCACGTAAAAGTTTTATGATTGGTCCAATAGTGTTTCCTCTAACAATAGAATCATCGATCAGAATTAATTTTTTTCCTTTTACGTTTTCGGATAAAGCTCCAAATTTTTTAGCAACTCCTAATTGTCTTAATCTTGTGCTGGGTTGAATGAATGTTCTTCCAACGTATCTATTCTTGCAAAGTACTTCAGCAAATGGTATTTGAGACTGTGAAATATGTGAATTAAATATGTATTTGATGTTAATTGTTTTATATTTTTTTTTATATAATATTAATAATTAAATTAGATAATTCACCTGTCTAGCATAACCATGTGCTGCTGCAGTACCAGATTCTGGTACAGAACTAACTATGTCAGCTTCTACCGGAGATTCTATTGCTAATACACGACCACATTGCATACGAACTGAATATACCATTTGTCCTATAAAGAAAAATACAAAAATGTATAAATTAACACTATTTTACTAAATTCTTATTCAAGATATTAATGTTAATGATGGTTACCTTCAAAAATACTGTCACTTCGGGCAAAGTAAACATATTCAAATATGCAAAATGCTTGTCGTTTATTCTTTGGTCTTTCTACAATGTCAATCGTTTTAATACCTTCACGAGTCAATTCAACAATTTCACCTGGAAAAACTTCCCGAACATATCTTGCACCAATGCTTAAGAAACCACAAGATTCTGACGAGATTACCCAACCTTCTGCTTCATCATCGTCATCCGATTCACTTGCAGCTAAATTTTTATAATACACAATTTAATAATTAGATGTATTTTTTGTAATATTAATGTTTATATACATTCAACATTACCAAGTTTGCCAACAGGTACTATTTTTCCTAAACACAAAGGCCTGTTTCCATATGGGTCTCTAACACCATAAATTTTATCTCTTTGCATGATTACTAAAGAATAAGATAATGGTGCTAAATGCATGAGATGTTTGATACGTGCTGGCCAATCAGGGCCATTAACTTCACCTTCAGGAGGATTTAAACATAAAGCTTGCGTTATCAATTCAGAATCCGAATACGTCGAAAGACCCACACCCCTACCTAATACCTAATTCAAAGTAATAGATAAAAGTTAAAATTAAACTCATAAAGTTATAGATTAAAGTCAAGGAAATAAGAGATCCAGTTTTAATTACCATTTTCCTTAATGATTCTGTATTTACAAGTTCTCCATTATGAGCAACTGCTAAGGCACCATGTGCTGTATGAACTACGAAAGGTTGACAATTGACTTCTTCGCTAGCTGCACAAGTGCTGTATCTAGTATGACCTATTCCTAAATTGCCTTTGAGTTTCTTCATGCTTTCATCATTGAAAATGTTATTGATCATTCCCATACCCTTATGAACATAAAACGATTTAGAGCAGACACCTTTACTTGTAACAATTCCAGCACTTTCTTGACCTCTGTGTTGCAAAGCAACTAAACCTATTGAAAAATGTATAGCTAATGTTATTCAATTTAATTTATTATACAAAATTCTTCAGAGTTAACTTACCAAGACATATCACTTGGCTTACATCAATTTGTGATGGCCAATCGCCTGCAGCAATGCACCCAAAAACACCACATTCATGTGTGAGTCCAGAAACTTCTTTATTTCTACCTTCTGATTTAGAAGTTGACTTTCTTGATACGTCATTTATTGAAAGACGAGATATTGCACGAGAACAACTTTCATCTTGCATATCCTGAGACATTTTTATATTTATCTATAATGAAATGATTCAAAGATTAATCTATAGCTTTGCTTCTTACGAGCCATATAATAAATTTATATAATAAACCTTAAGTGTTAGAATTTGTTAAACATCAACTTTTTTTTTAGTTACATTTAATCAATTCAATATTGTAAAAGTATTAAAGTATTCTCTCCTTTTATACGTCATCAATTTTACGTAATGTGTTTGCGAATGGAACAAATGTTGATATACATATGGACAAATATGAAGTAAATATTAATATCAGTCTCTTTAGAAGTGCATTCTAGACCCCCTACAGTCTTATTTCAGATTATCGTCAATGCCCCTATAAACTATCGACCTCAAGGGGTTAGATAAGAAAATTTCGCAATTAATTTCATCATTCAACTGTGATGTGTTGTGTGTCATCTAAGAAACTTATTTTTCATAAGAAATATTTATTGATCACATGTATAAAATTTCATTTCAAAAATATTCAAATTTAATAATTTTATATTCTTAAAATATTGATTTATCTTAAAGATATTTATTAATACTATTCGATTCAAGGGAAGTAACTTACATATATATAAACACACACGTGCATATATAATTCTCATAAAGTAGACAAATTTATAATAATAATAATAATAATAATAATAATAATAATAATAATCTAAACCTTATATATAAAATATAAAACCAATACTAACCAAATTCAATGGAAATAACATACATTCATACAAACACACACATACACACACACACAAACCATATATTATTTAAAATTAGAGAAATTAATAATAATAATTGAAATCTTATAAAAAATTAAACAAATATACAAGAATGGGAAATAAATTAGTCATAAAACAAAAAATTAATCCGCAAAAGGGAAAAGTTATAAATAGAATATAATAGGAAAGAAGAAACAAATCAGGATAAAAGAATCAATTATAATGAAACGTTGATCTATAGAAATAATCTATAATTACGTGCCGGTTTTCTCATGGCTATTAGGAAGATCGTTAGAGTGATAATTTAATTCAAGGTTTAAGAAAAATGTAAAAATAAATCGTTAATATGTCATAAATTTTATCAACCCGTTTTTTTTTATGTACTCACTTGTTGATCGTTCATTTTGCATATCGTAATGGTATATAATATACTTGCATATAAATATCTGTGTGTGTGTGTACTATATGTAGATATATCTCTAATTACACGAAAGGAAAAAATAAATATAGTTATGTTATGATCGATTTCTTAGCCTAGATATATAAAACAAAGGTTAAGCCTACATGAAATGTAATAGTAGATTATCTTGATCTATGATTGAAGGTCATTTATTTTTATAATATTAATGTGAATGCGAACAAATCTTTTATTTTAAGTTACGAGATATAACGAAAGAGAAATCATTATTGAAATCTTAAATCGTGTATCATTTATCACGTGTGTGGTTTCTTTAGTCGCGTGTTACCATTTATATATATATATATATATATATATATATATATATTATACACACATATATAAATACATATGTTAATACGTATGGAAAGAGAGAGAGAGAGAGAGAGAGAAAGAGAGGAGAGAGAGATACCTACCCACCACGTGTTATGGGTATTACGTATTTTCTCTCTTCTTTTATATTTTCTTAAATATAATTAATGGTCAAATACTTTAAATATAAAAAACATTAGAATGTTTCTTAATACAACAATATGTTATCATATAAATATAAATTTAAAAAAATTTATTTATATAAAGAAGAAGGCAATGAAAATAATAAGAATATATTAATACATACATATGTACGTGTGTGAGAAATTCGGTAGTTCTGCTTTTTTTTCTTATACGTTTATAGTACTATAAACTCGTATAATAATCGATCGTATAGTATATTAATCGACACGATATGATGAAATAAAATACAATCCACTCTGTTCGCGTACCAAACGACAAATGAGCTCGTAAACCAATGGTTACTTACATCTTACTTCTTAACACTGAACTAATTTTTTCTTTGACTATTATCTTTTATTTTCTGGTCCGCGCACACAAACACAAATACGGTTAGAACTTGAATGTGAGAAGCACACTGGACTTGTTCCTCTTATGAATTCTTATTCCACTATATTTCTCTAGACAAGAGAATGATAGACTGACTGATGATGATGATGAAGAAGAAGAAGAAGAAGAAGAAGAAGAAGAAGAAGAAGAATTGAAGAAGACGAAAACGATCACGCCATGAAACCGGTTCGTTCGCTTCCGTATACAATTTACCCCAAAGAAGTGGTAAGCTTGGGATTTTATAATTCCTCCTCCTCTTCCTTTGTTCTTTTTACTTCCCCTACCCTTAATTCCACCAATTCTTTTCGTTTTCTACCACCATTATTTTTGTTATCCTTCTTTAGGTATACTTTAGATATTGTTTCTATTTACATTTAATTAGTTAGATACATTTATAAATAGATACATTAAATGGAAAGTTATTTTCTATTTATTTATCTGTTTATTTATCTTTTATTCATTACCAAATTATTTAGGATTGGTCGTTTGTTCATGCACGTGTTCTTCACATATATACTTTTATTTATATATACTTGTACATAATTTTTATTTATCTATCTATTTAATTTTTACTTATTCAATACGAAATGTATTGAGATCGTTTGTGCACGTTACCTGATTATTCAGTTCAAAATTTTGTTAAATGTTTCTTTTTATTCTGGCTAGAAACTTTTATAAAATTACTGATTAAAACTTTGACTTCATTACCGAGATTAAATTAACTCTTTCGATTCAATTATTTCGAACATCGCTTTGCTTAATAATATTATTGTAAACAATTAATTTTTGTTTTTTTCCTCTTCTTCTTCTTTTCCTTCTTCTACTAATGTTTGTAAAGATTCTATTTCATCTTGAATGATTCATATATTGCTTAATGATGTTTGAATATTTGTAGTGTTGTTGTTGTTTGTGAACTGCTTATCGATATTTCTTTTCATTTGTTCATCATTGTTTATTCCAAAGATTCCATTGAAATTTAAACGGAAATTTCACGTTAAAGATCATTCTAATTGTCAAGAGACAGTAATCATACTTTGTATTATATTCAAAGAATTTTATCTTAATTACCTATTGAATTTAATGATCCCTAAATAAGAGACAATGTGAGAAAATATAGGAGTGGCCATTTTGAAATTTTATTTTACCGCGTTAAAATAATTTTCTAATATGTCTGTCACAATCGTCCTATTTAAAAAAAGATTATAAATATATATTCTTCTAATCTCGATAACTACGTTCACGATTCATCGATCGCGTAATATCGATTAAATATTTATCGACGAAGAGAACGAAGAGAAGATATGGAAGTGGTCATCTTGAATTTCATACTTTATCGCGTTAAAATAATTTAAAAAAGAAAAGAAAAAAAAGATGTATCTAAACATATATATTTTTCCAATCTCGATTAACTTGTTTACGATTTTTCGATTGCGTAATATCGATTGTGTATAAATTTTCGAATAATTCTATAACGCAAAAAAAAGACAATTAGAAAGTATTAATATTACATATGAGACAAAAAATCTTATTTTGTATTAAACGCGCGAATAAATTTTTATGTCGTCACGTTAGATTACGTTATTTAGATTGTAATAATTGAGTAATCGGCACGAGGGTTAGGGGGGGGGGAAGAGTAATTACGATAATGCTACAGCATCACGATCGAGAGATCAACCGGCGTTACCAGAATATTCCACGCGAAACAAAATAATAAAACACATGATTTATATAAGTATATATGTTACTACACAAACAGTTTATTAGTTATATTATTTTTCCCCCACTATCATCTGATTTAATTCCTTTTTACTCCTTGATCTGTGACGCGGACCGGCATTCATATCGTTGAACGTGATTAGAGTAAGCTGGTTAACAACATGACTGGTGAGTCGTCATTCTTATTTCTTTTTTTTTTTTTTTTTTTTATTTAAAAAATCTTTTTAATTTATATTTATGAGAGGACATTGTTGCATTAAGATACGTTCTATTGTTTTTTTATACAAAAGTAGTTTGTTATCGNTTAGTTATATTATTTTTCCCCCACTATCATCTGATTTAATTCCTTTTTACTCCTTGATCTGTGACGCGGACCGGCATTCATATCGTTGAACGTGACTAGATATCGCTGAGATTCGTGTTCAATGGTGTCTCATCAATTTTTTTTTTTTTTTTTTTTTTTTTTTATATTTAAAAAATCTTTTTAATTTATATTTATGAGAGGACATTGTTGCATTAAGATACGTTCTATTGTTTTTTTATACAAAAGTAGTTTGTTATCGATCATATTGTATATTAAAATCGTATTATTCGAATGATGACCTATTTCAATTAGGTTCATGCGTGGTAAATCTAACCAATAGATACAATTCTTGACAAATATTAAAGATTATTGATTATTTGTAAATCATGAACGAATTTAATGATTTTTTTAAATCTATAATATCAATTATATTATTTCTGTTATAGAAAATACAACTTTGGTTTAATAATTATATTATTTTTTTTATGAAGAATGATTGAAAAATTAATTTTTTGTTATATGTCATTTTACAGACTATAAATTAGGTAAATTGATCATCGAAGGTAAGACCAAAAAGGTCTATGAGATTTTAAATGAGCCAATGTTATGTTACATTCAAAGTAAAGATCGAATTACGGCTGGAGATGGTGTTAAGGCTCATAATTTAGAAGGTAAAGGCGTTATTAGTACAGTTACAACGGCTAAAGTATTTCAATTATTAAATGAAGCCGGTATCAAAACATCCTTTGTCAAGCTTGACAGTAGTAAAAATGCTTTTATAGCACATAAATGTGAAATGGTACCCATTGAATGGGTCACAAGAAGATTAGCCACCGGTAGTTTTTTGAAAAGACATCCAGGTAAATAATTGTTTATTCTGATGAAATTACTTTTGTTAAAATATAAGAAAAATCATTTAAAAGATAAACAAATATTCTGCTTGTAATATAGGTGTAGAAGAGGGATACAGATTTAATC
The DNA here is from genome assembly GCF_001313835.1 of Polistes canadensis. Lineage (NCBI taxonomy): Eukaryota > Metazoa > Arthropoda > Insecta > Hymenoptera > Vespidae > Polistes > Polistes canadensis. The sequence goes on from NW_014569653.1 coordinate 23,579, forward strand.
CACCATTGCAAGAAACATTTTATAAGGACGATGCCAATCATGATCCTCAATGGTCGGAAGAACAAATTATTTCTGCTAATTTCACCTTAAATGGAATTACCATTGGCAAAGACGAGGTTGATATTATGCAACGCATTACATTGACTGTTTTTGAAATCCTAGAAAGAACTTGGGCAACACGAGATTGCTCTCTTATAGATATGAAAATAGAGTTTGGCATAGATATGTCTGGTAATATCGTTGTTTCTGATGTTATTGACAGTGATTCCTGGAGATTATGGCCATCTGGTGATAAGCGATTGATGAAAGATAAACAAGTAATTACTAACTTTCTTTTTTATTATCATTTTACAAATTATAATGTATTATATATCCCATTATGTTTTTATTTGTATATATATATGTGTGTCTACACAGGTATACAGAAATTTATCTCATGTCACTAAAGCTGATTTGGATTTAATTAAATGTAATTTCGAATGGGTAGCAGCTCAACTGGATCATCTCATTTTATCTCCGATATCATTGGTTGTTATTTTAATGGGTTCTCCATCGGACAAAGAACATTGCGAGAAAATAGCTTACTATGCGAAGAAACTAGGTTTAATAGTGGAACTTAGAGTTTGCAGTGCACACAAAAGTACTCTGGAAACTCTGCGTGTTCTTGCTGAATATGAAGGTAGCGGGAGAAAGGTATTGAAATAAATTAAATTATACATAGAATATGGATGAATGAAAAAATACTGTAGATATTTTTACGTGTTAACTATAGCTCGATAAATTTATAACATTGTCTTTGTGTAACGAAATTTAACAACAAATTAATAGTTTTATGAATCGTTTGGAATATAATTAAAATACTTGCAATATTTATTGTAACATTGAAATTATAATTAGTTGCCAGTGGAATGTTTAATCATGGATACGAATCTGTTAAATTTTAATGACCTATGTCAGTCTACTAAAGACTTTTACTCAAAGATAATTCCATTTAAAAACATGATAAAAAACCGATAATTATGTCGAATGCATATTGTTTACTTCTTAGATATCAGAAGTTCTTCTTATTTAATATAGGTGGTGTTTATTGCTGTAGCAGGGAGAAGTAATGGATTAGGTCCAGTATTGTCTGGAAATACTACTTTTCCAGTCATTAATTGTCCTCCTTTTAAACCAGAGAATATCTCGCAAGATATATGGTCATCCATAAATGTACCTTCAGGTATGTAAATACATTTCTTATGAAATTATTATTTTTATGTAAATTATATATAAATGTGTTAGTAAAAACAATATAGATATGAATACGTTATTGTTAATGTAATGGATTGCGAAATTTGCTTATCAAGGTGGTAATTATAGAATATGTAAATGTAACTTATTGAATACTTTGGATTAGTATATACACAATTAACAAACTTATTGTAGTATATTTAATTAATTAATGTTTTGTTTTTGCTTCTTTAAATCATACTTGCAGGACTTGGTTGCACTACAGTCGCTTATCCAGAAAGTGCTGCACTTGCTGCTGCTCAGATACACTCACTTCATGATCATATGATTTGGTCTAAGTTACGTGCAAAACAACTTAATAATTTTATTACTTTGAAAGAAGCCGACAAGAAGCTAAAAGGTCTTTAAATTTCTATTAATTAATGAAAGTTAAATGGATTAATAGATTTTTCTGAATTACTTCTGTGAAAGAAGATAAATGCATTTAAATGGTTTAAGAAAAGTTAATTTCAAACATTTCCATTTAGAATTGTAGTATACAATACTATAAAATCTACTCACCGATTTTTTTATCTATAAAATATATATGTATATACATAATAGGAATGTTTTTTTCTATTATTTCGGCAATTTGTATGCTATAAAGTATCATTAAATTTTATTAATTATATTTATATATATACATATTCATGTTAGCACTTCTTGTATATACATTATTATTATTAATCTTATTGTTGTTATACTGGATACAAGTTTACAATATTCATTTGCTTCCGCTTAAACAAATTTTTGAATAGAACAGTAAATTAGCAGTAAAAATATTGTAACGTTTAATCCAAGATATTCTTATAGATTTATATGCATACAAAATTAAAAATTTATTTTTTCTAAATACATAAAATCCTAACATTTATTAATTAGGATCAATAAAAATGAGACAAGTAATTTATCTCCTTTCCATAAATGTTCCTTTTTATACAATTTATTTATATGTCGAAGTAATTATTAACAGATTTAATTATAAAGTTAATTTTAATCAACATTGATTTTCACTTGCAAGAGTTTCTATTTCATTAATTTCTTTTGGACAATTTCTTGATAATACTAAAGGTCCGTTTTCTCTAATTAAAACATCGTCTTCAATTCGTATTCCTAACCCATGAAAATTTGATGGCGCCAAGGGATTTTTAGGACTAATATATACACCTGAAAAAATATATATGTTAAATTATATATATATATATACATGTATATCTACTGTCATATTATTTACCAGGTTCGATAGTTATAATCATTCCAGGTTGTATCGGAACATTGGTAGATATTTTGGCAGTATCATGTACATCCATTCCTAAATAGTGGCTAACGTGATGCGGACAATAACTAAACGCAGCTGATTTTAATTTATCTCCAGATAAACTTTTAGGTATTAAGCCTATTTCTTGTAATCTTTTACTTAGGAGCAAACACATGTCGTGAAATAATTGATCTAACGTTGGCATTTCTTTCACTTTTTTCAATAATTCTTTTTGTACATCTAATACAATTTCGTATAAAATTCTTTGCTCTGGTATGAATTTACCATTGATAGGCCATGTTCTTGTAATATCAGACGTATAACCGTGATATTGACAACCTATAATAGATATTAAATTACAAATCAAATATCTCTGAAGAATAGAAAATTATTAAAACTATAATTATTCACCTGCATCCATTAATACCATATCTTCGTTTTGAATAATTTGATTGTTGGAAATATAATGAATAATATTAGCATTGTTTCCTCCAGCTACAACAGGTGGATAAGCTAAAAATTCAGCACCATTTATACGACACTCGTAATCGACTATCGCAAATAGTTGATGTTCGCTCATTCCTGGTCTGGAAGCTTGAATAGTTTTTTTTATTGCCATAGAAGCTATATCACAACTTTTTTGCATCAAATTGATTTCGCTTCGCGATTTGATGGAACGTACTTTATGAAACAAACTTTTTGGAGAGATAAATTTTTGAGTATTATTTATTTTAATTAATTCATTTAACTTAGTGTGCAGTTCAGTTTGAAGTATATTACTATCATCGTACCAAATAATACTATTTTTATGTTCGTTAATAAAACAACAAAAAAATCTCTCAAATTCTGTGACAGGAAGCGCTTTATTAACTCCGAACAAATCAGGAGCTGCTTCTACTCCAGTTCTTGGTCCTTCCCATAACTCAGAATGTTGATCCTTCTGATTCATAAATAAAATAGATGTAAAAGTATCTCCTACAGAAGTAATAACTAATATCGTGTTAGGTTCTTTGCAACCACAGAAATATAGAAAGTCTGTATTCTGACGAAAGACATATGGGATTTTGTCAGACATGTATACTTTAGAAGATGACGGTATTATTACAAATTGTGATTTACATCGGTCATTTGTATTAGTGTTCTGTATAATATTCTCAATTAATTTAGATCTCCTTTGTTTGTATTCATCACTATGTATACCAGGAGTAATCTCTCCGTCTTTTAAAAGATGAGGATGAGACATCGAAGTCGGTTGTCCATATTTTTGATGAAAAACTTTTTTCACGCATTCTTGATTTGGTAAATTACTTCTCAACCTTTTCACACACCGTACATTCAAATTATTATTTTGTCTACCTAAAAGAATAATTATTATTAAATTAAGTAGAAGAATTTGGAAAGAAAATCAATGTGAAGAATAATTGTTTTATTATGTATGAAAAGATATTTGAAAACTATGATCTACCATCTTATTTTTCTTTTTAATAATATTGGATATTACTTCTCACCAAATTTAACGATTAAATTTTTAACAATTTCTCTCGATGTGCCGAACATAATTTTTTTTACTATTTTCGTTATTTTTTTGTTGTTTTTTTTTATTTTCTCACTGCATAGAGCATTAATTTATTATTTGGTATGTGCATTCAGAATACATAAATGACGAAACTTACGAAATGTACTACCAGATAGTGTCTCGATCACTTCGAGTACTTTGCATAATAATAAGTAAAAATAATGATATCTAATGTTTATCTTTTAGATAGTAGATATTTAAATAATAGATAATTATTATTATTTTTATCTTTTTACAATTTTTGTTTCTCTATGAATTTAATAGGAAAGACATTGATTTGCAAAGAATCAGACAAATAATTGTAACCATCGAAAGTGTCAAAACAATTCTATAATTATTATTTTTATTAAATAATGATTACATTCGATTAATTCGTCTAATAAAACCATACAAACAAATATTAACGTGAACACAATCAATGTATTTCATTATTTTTAACTGATTTATTAATAATTCCGATTCTCTGTTCCAAGTAATTATTATACAAATTCGCCAGATGACGAATAGATTGAAATGTTGATAAGGAAGATAGCAACTGACGGTAAAAAAGATTAGACAATAATTATTCAAACGATAAAAAACAAAAAAACTCAGCATAGAATCGCAACAGCAGAAAAAAATGAATAAGTGAATAAATGATGAATTAGTTCATTATTCAGTGCATGATTTTTAATTTCGGTTAAAAAAGATTCCGTAATTAATTATTAGATATATAACCTAGAAACTTTATTTTGTAGATTATGCATAATTAAGCGTATAAAGAAAATTGAACGAATTAATTTTTACTTTAATAATATATTTGATACTTCGTATATTTTATAGTACACCAATTTATGTGTAATTACGAAGTTATGCAGATGACCAGGTTTTTAATACGCTGTAAATATAAACTTTGTTTTTCTTTTTTATTTGAAAATAGAATTTGTAATCGTGTATTAATGAGTTTCATACACAAAAGATTATTTAATTAATAAGCTACTAAAATATTATATTATAAATATTTAACGATAAGTATGTCAAAAAAGTATTTAAAAAAATATGCTTTTATTTAATTAATATTGTAAAGCCTTTGTGTGTGAGTAATTTCCTTATATTAATACTTTAAGATATTATTTATCCTACATGTATATTCTTTAACATATTTACATAGAATATTTCAAATAAAACGGAATACTTAATATATTAATACTTTTTCCTCTCTTTAACGAAGAATGTTATGAAGTTTCTTTTTTATTCTTATGCGCCCAAGCTGGACTGTGTGGTTCGGTTAAAGGTTTAGTAGATTTAATACGGCAGAGCGGTTTATATACTGGCATTGGTTTTGCTTTCACCTTTGTCTGCTTGCGAAGCATAGCCACTTGTAATTTTTCCTTGGCTAATTGTTCAGCTTTTTCTTGTTCACGTTGTTTCTCTTGCATAGCAAGTTTTTGTTTAATTTTTTCATCAAATTCTTGCCTTTGTTTTCCTCTCTCATAAGAATTCATTCCAATTTTCATAATTTTTGGTCTGATATTTCCTTTTTGATCTAGATTGATCTCACTTGTCATAGAAGCATCGATATCAGATTGTCTATCCTCTTGTTTTGTAGAGTTTTCATCTAATTTTAATAATTTTTTTTCATGTACATTTACGTTCGTGATTTTCTTACTAGTCGATGAACATGCTGGTAAATATAATTTTGTCTTGCTTGTATCTTTTTTATTCTGATGATTTTCAATAGTTTTGTTATCGCCTTTATCAAGCTGTGATTGTTTCAATTTAAACTGTTCCTTCAATTTATCACGACTTTCAAAACTGAAAGGTATAGGACGTGTAATTTTTCTTGGTTTGGAATCTATGGGAATATCGAAGAATAGGATTTTTTCTTTCTTAATGACAAGTTCTGAACTGCTACTGTTTACAAATGTAGAAACATTTTTATTTTGAGATACCTTTTTTGTAGAAACAGTTAAACAAGATCTTCTTGACTTAGCGTCTCCAACCGTGGAAGGAGTATTTTTATCATTAGATACTTTTTTTGTAGAAGTAACTATACAAGACCTTCTTGACTTAGCGTCTCCAACCGTGGAAGGAGTATTTTTATTATTAGATGCTTTTTCTGTAGAAGTAACTATACAAGACCTTCTTGACTTAGTATCTCCAATCGTAGAAAGAGTATTTTTATCGTTAGATGCTTTTTTTGTAGAAGTAACTATACAAGATCTTCTTGACTTAGCATCTCCTACCATGGAAGGAGTATTTTTATCTTTAGATGCTGTTTTTATAGAAGTAATCACAGAAGATCTCCTCGACTTATAATTTGCAACTGTGGAAAGAGCATTTTTATCCTGAGATACTTTATTAGCGGAACTAGATTTTGGCGTTATTATTTTAGATTCTTTTGATGTAATGTTTTTATTCACAGGTATTTGGAATGAGTTGCCCGAGAAAACGTGTTTACCAGATTTTAATTTCAATTGGTTTTCTTTCGACACGTCTAGCTTAGATTCTTTTCGTTCTTTTATGCTTCTAGTATGAAATCGTTCCGGAGTTTTATTCTGAAACGTAAGAACAGCTGCTGCTAAACTGATATATTTATTTGAATTTCTACGAATTTTAAGACTCTGTCTTCTACATTGAAAACTTAATCTTCTCGACTGTTTCTTACTGTTGTTGCTTTCCATCGATAACTTAGATTGATTTTTCTCGCAAGGCGTATCGATATTTAATAATTTTGGGGAATTATTAGAATCTAATTTTTGATCATGCTCATCAAGCATGAATAAATTTATTGGCGATATATCGATATTAGGCAAATTTTTTTGCGGTGTCATGTAAATTCCGCGTTCAGAAGATGATAATATTTTTATTTTTTCATCAGATAATTTTTCTGTTTGTTTGTTGGATGGGCAGTTAACTTGATTATTATCTTGAGATTTTATCGACATTGGCTTTTTGAATACGCTTGATGGTGTTATTACAAAATTTTGTAAGGCTTCTCTAGCTTCTTGCATGACATCGTTGTATGTTACTTTTTTAACAAGTTTACATTTACTACTACCCTGAGTCGAAGAGGAAGAACTACATATTACTTTTATCGGTGTATTCTTGATAATATCTAATTCCGTTTCTAATTTTGTATTAACATTTGGTGTACATTCCGATTGCATGGATTCCTTAGTTTCCTTGGTAATTACTTCAGTAGTTTCTTTAACAATTTCTTCAACAATTTCTTCAGCAATTTCATCAGTAATTTTTTCGGTAATCATAGATTCCTTAGTTTCTTCAACAATTTCTTCTGACAAACATTCTTTTTCATCACATAATATTACTTCGACTTTTGGTATTTCTATGGATTCTTTAGATTTTTCAATTCCATGATCTTTGTTAAAATAATCATCTGATGGCTCTTCTAAATTAGATGTAAAATCTACGTATTGGGGTGAACAATAATTATCCATGATAAGAATCTTTTATGCAGCTATTGTAGTTATATCAAGTAATCTTTAATTATGTTATCTAGAAAATGCAAAGAATGAAATCAAATAATTATCTTACAAAATAAGGATATATTAATTAATTTATAACAAATATCTACAGTATATATCAAAGAAAATAAACATCTATATATAGTTCAAGATTTTTAAATGAAAATTTCTTTACTTTGATAAATGACATTTTAATTTTAATTACGTATAACATATTCTTTTACCTACCAGTAATGAGTTTTTTTAATTATAAGTAACACGAGATAAAATAAATTAGTAAAACATTATTAATAAAATTATCAGTAATATTTATATTTAATTTATTTGATACTCTCTCTCTTTTTTATTTGAACTTACACGACATATTACTTTTAACGGATAAATTCATAATTTGCACAAACACTGCTGGTAACAACTCAATTGTGAATAAAATACTTCGAGTTGGCGCCATTTTTTGATACTAGATTAAAGTCCCTACTGGCATCATATACGGTTTTCTATTGGTCGATTCCATGCAGATTAAATATATGTTTATTTATATAATTATCTACACGAATATTTAATTTATTAAAAAAATATGTAATATAAATCAATCGGTGAAATCGATTAAATTGTATTTTGATATTAACCAATAAATAAACCTAATAAACACCCGAATTAATATTATATAAATAGTTATTGATTCGTACGTAAGATGACGCAAAGGTAACATTCGAGAAACATGAACTCCCTCTGCGTTGCGTTTATGCAGCGGTTCATACAATTTCAAATCGAAAGGATTCCAAAAGTAAACAGTGTGAAAGACGAGTGAAATTTTTTGTTTGACGTATTGAAAGAAGGAAGAAGAAATTTAGAATTATTGAAGAAATATAAGATGTCTACAGTTTCTTTCGACAAACTTATAGCTATAGGACGTAAACTCGACGAAGGTATTAGAGAGTTAGAAGAAGAGTGGCGTTTGCCAGGTACTTTTATCGGTGGCTATGCAGATGTTACAGAACAAACGAAGCATAATATAAAAGAATTGGTAAAATCTATTCAGGACTCGCAGGTAAAAATGATTGCATTTTTCCATATGTGTAATCAAAACATTAATTTAATAAGTATGCAAATTTATTATACAAGTAATTGTCAATTTGTATGCAAGTATAATATAAGATATCAGAGATACATACAATATAAGATAATATATTTATAAGATATTTTATTCTTAAATTAATGAACGTTTAAATAATTTATTACAAGGATGATATAAATAAAATGATCGAAGATTGTAAGATATCTAAGGCAGATCCAACAAATGATTCAGAGGATATTTTTCTTAAGGAAACGCAAAATGTATATAACGTGATAAAAAAAGATGTAGATAATTTAGAAACCGTATTTAAAGAATTTGGATATCATTACAATAAAAATAATGACAGTGAAGCTACTGAAACTTTGTATGAATTTAAATTTAATCACAATGATATTACTTTTACCAATTGTATATATTATTATAGATTATTTTGATTTATAATAGAGAATTGAAAGAAATTGATACGAAGAATGATTCTAATGACTTAGACAATACAGTAGAAGTTGTTTTTACTCCTGATTTGGGTTGGCGTAAAAAGAAATCTATCGACAAGACATCCTTGTTGGTGAGTGGAAATTCAGGATTGTTAGAGGAAAGTGAAATACTGAAGATGACAGCCAGTATAAATTTGTATGTATAAACAACTTAAATTCAATGATAATTAATAATCTTATTATTCCATCAAAATAAGAATTTTAGTTGAACTTTACGATGCAAGTTGTTATCAAAATCTTTTTAATACACAGAGAATCTAAGGAAAAGGAAAGAGCATACGATACAGATGATAGAATATTATTGTCCGCAAAAAAGTCAGAAGAAAGTTTACAAATGTGTAGCGTTGGGTTAACACCGTTAAGAAACAGACCGCAGTGTCAGATTTATTCAAAACATTTTTACAACTTAAAAAAGAAAAAAGTTAACGAATGAATAAATTTAATAAATGTGTCTTAGGGAAATTGGATAGGTTGAAAACTTTTTTTAGAACATTTGTTTTGATCTCATTGAACGTTTCGTCTCTTTATCGGGATTTCTTCAGCAACTGATAATTTTATTATGACATTTTTTGAAAAATACATATTATAAACATTACAAGAAGGTTCTTTAATATTACCTTGATCATTAATGTTCTGAATCTTTTTTATAAATTCTTCCGAAGACATACATTATTATATTTTTTTCAAAACAAACTGTATTTCACATTCGCTAATCGTTAATTCTAAAT
>NW_014569653.1:38451-51078 GCF_001313835.1 Polistes canadensis
CTCTCTCTCTCACTCTCTCTCTCTTTAAAATTATTTTATTTTACGCTTATCTAAAATGCAACACACACGAAGGACCCACCGTGAAAATTGGGAAACGCGGTGGGGATCATCTCTTACTCCCCCCCTCCCCACTTTCCCTCCCCTATTTCTTTTCTTATTTTTTTTTTTTTTATTTATTTTCTTTACCTTTTCTTCCTCCCTTTTCTCAATTGTTTGTGTGTGCGTGTGTCTCTGTGTTGTGTTTTGTTGTTGTTGTTGTAGTTGTTTTTCGGAGGCAAAATATGCGCCCAGCGAGTTAATCCTACAGCGTCAATATATATCAATTTTTATATATATATATATATTTATATATAATATATTTTTTCTCATATATATATATATATATATTCACTTTTTGTGTTCTATATCAATAGCGTATTGGATGCTTTTTTTTGTTCACTTATATCTTAAATATGCAATATAGGTAATCTTTTTTTCTCCTCCTCATTTTTCTTTTCCTTTTTCTTCTTCTTCTTCTTCTTCTTCTTCTTCTTTTTCTTTTTCTCTTTCACAGATATTATTATATCAAAAACGTGGAAACGAAAGGTTTTTTATTTTTTTATCTTTTTTTTCTCTCTCTCTCTCGAAATATCCGTTCTCTCTCTCTCTCTCTCTCTCTCTCTCTCTCTTGATTTCTTTCTTTCTTTCTTACTATTTTGCTTAATTATTTCTTAATTAATATGCCTATACTTCCTTCCTTCCTTCCAATCGCCCCAGATTTCTTCGAAGAAAAATAAAAAAAAAAATAAAAAAGTTTTTCTTAATTTTTCGTGAACATGCCATTCAGGGTATTACCGGTGTGGATTGTTCCTAAACAGAAATTTTGTCGGGCTTTGCGTATTTTCTTTTTTTCTCTTTCTTTCTCTCTCTCTCTCTCTCTTTCTCTCTTTCATCTATTCGTCTTATTTATTTATTTATTTATTATTTTATTTATCCTTTCTTATTTTTTTTTTGTATTTTTTCTTTTTACGCTTCGTAGCAGTTACGTGACATTCGTTCGTTCCACCATTCTATTCATGCACTCACATACTTATCTAAAATCGCATTCATAAACATATTGCGTACGCGCTTAATTTTTTTTACACCATATTTGTTTTTTCATAAAGTTTTCATTCTTTCTTCTTTTTTTTTTTTTTTTTGTATGTATTTATTTATTCATTTAATTTTAGTCGACTTAATTTTTCTTCTTAAATCCCCAATCCCCCCTCCCCCCGGTTTTTTAAAAATCTCCCTAATCAACTTTTCTTCCATCCCCTCCTCCCCCTCCTTCTCATCTCTTTATGGTTATCGCACGAAATCCTAAATTTACGTGGGCCAGGGAAAAGTCCCCCCATTTGTTTTTTTTTTTGTCTTTTAATTTTTATTTTTATAATCTTCGCGTAAGTACGAAATAACAATTTTGTAAAGTGTCTCAGTCTCTTATTTGATTCTGTCGTTCGTTCCGTTTCTCTCTCTCTATCTCTCTCTTTCTCTCTCTCTCTTCCTCTGTCTTTCATCGTTCCTTTATTCGTTTTCGTTCAAGATTTTGAAAAAAACGCGCGCGGGAGCAGCAGATATACGGCAGACGTTTTTTATTTAATTTAATTTAATTTAATTTTTTTTTTTCGAAAGAGGAACTAAAAAAGAATAGAAGAGAGAGAGACGCGTCATAATATGTTTCCTTCATAATATAATTTCTTTTTTTTTTATTTATAATTTTCTCACAATTTTGTTCTCTTTTGGTTCTCGTTTTCACATTCAAATTTTTTTTTTTACGCAATATCCTTACGAACGTTTTTTATTCCTTTTTTTAAATTTATTTTTGCTTTTTTCTTTTTTACACATCTCTTTTCGTCTCATACGTTCTTTAAGTTTCCTCTCCTTTCATTTTTTAAGCCCACCAATGATTTCATTTTTACAATGACGCGAAATTTCTAATGACATTATTTATTTCTTTTTTTTTTCTCGTCACCATCATCATCATCATCATCATTTACAACTGGTCGCGGTTTACGGGACACTTTAAATATCTTTTTAATTTTTTTTTTTTTTTTCTTTGGAAGGCACTTACTACTTTTTTTTTTATACAATATTTAATTTTAACGTTCTCTTCTCTCGATTCTTTCTCTCTCTCTCTCTCTCTCTCTTTCTTTCTCTTATTTTTGTCCATTCACTCGCATTCATTCTCGCATACTCTCGCTTTCATTCTCATTCACTCTTTCCCTTACGAACCCTCCCTCTGTACCTCTCTCTTTTTTTTTCTTTTTTTGTTGCGCTCTCACGTTTACTCTTGTTCCTCTCGTTTTACCGATTTCTCCTGTTCTTTTATTTATATACATATATATATATATATATATATAAATATATATATATATATATTTTTTTTTTTTTTTCAAAACGTATACTCGGCGTGCTACTCGAACGAACGAACGAACGAACGAATTTCACTGTAAACATTTATATATATATATATGTGTATATTTCCCCCTTTTTCCCCCACTCATCGTTTCCTTTACCCGTTTGCGTTTTTTTCTCTCTTTTTTTCCTTTTTCCCTCGTTCGCCCTTTAGCACCACCGCTGATTTTGCCATTCCTCCCCTCTCCTTCTCCTCTTATTCCTCCTTTCTTGCCCCTTTCCCTACATTTTTMCCCCCCCCCCCTGATCCCTCTCTCCCTTTCCCCCCTTTTTATTTTTCTCCTTATTGAACACATTAAGCCTAAAGTCTCGTAGTAAAGTCCCTTAAAAACTCGCGATTGTTTTTCTTCGAGATGAAACTTTTCGCGTGCTCCCGCGAACAGATCCATTCGGTGGCCCTTTCTCGTATGTTTTTTTTTTTTTTTCAAAATCAAGCGCCAGAGCTACGTAGTTAGAGGCCGAAATCGAAGATAACGTTTTTTCCCATTTTATATTTGGACAAACCGTTTGTAATCGAAACCCCAGGCTTGTATTGTTTTACGATCGGATCCGGAGTATTTTCTCTTATTCTTTTTCGAAAAATATTCTTGTCGAAAAGTGAGAAACAAATGGCAACGTGTAGGTGGGAGGGAGGGAGGGATTGGGGGATGATAAACAACATCATGTTTTGATGCAATCAATTTGTTGTTTACAACGACCACAAGTCCCTCCCCTACTGTTAACGCAAACGTTGCACCTCATTTCGATAGGAATTATCTGTAATAATTGCATGGGGAAAAATTTCTGATAGATATTTATATTTATATACTTGTCACGTTTTATAATTAATAGAAACAATGTTTTTTTTCATGGAACAATCTCACGCGTTCGTATCTTTCGTTACGTTTTTTCGTCATTTTAGAAATTATTATTATTATTATTATTATTATCATTATTATCATCATTCATTTAAATGTTGAAATATAATATTATCCGAATAAAATAAATATAATTTGCGTTGGGATTGATATAAAAAAAAGTATTTGTCAAAGTCAATATAATTCTTAGAAAGTTACGTCTTTGATTTGTACGTATTAGATTATTTTCCCATGCAATCATATAAACGTGGTGTTGCACTTTATCAAACGTTTTTAATCCACGGAATAAACGTCTCTTCGTAATATGTGTGTGCGTGTGTGTATGTAAATATATATATATATATATATATATATATATGTATGTGTGTGTATGTATGTATATATAATATTCTTTTTTTTTTTACGTGTCGCACCTATACTTTTTTGTGTTTTTATTTTTTTTCTATCACCACACGTGAAGGCCGAAAAAAATACACCATAAAAATCTTTACCGAAGGTCACTTTTGAGAGAGTTTGACGTTTATTTATTTATTTATTTATTTTTTTTTGCCGTTTTTTTTTCTTTTTTTTTTATTCAAAAATCTTTCCCTTTCCTTTTGTCTCGCTCTGACGCTCGTTTAAACATTCACGTAGTAAAAATGTTGGTACGGCGAATAAAGGCCATCGATGCATCCCCGTTATTTTTTTGTTTTTTTTTTGTTTTTTTTTTTTTTACGAAAGTTTCTCATCTCCAAGAAAACGCGATCGCGAGTTCAAACGTTAGGCGAAGGCCTCGAGTATATAATATAAATACATTATATATATATATTTTTTATTATTATTTTTTTTTTTATCGTAAGTATAATATAGTATATATTAACGATACGAAAGGAGAATAACGGAGAGAGGACGCGTGAAAATTCGCCAAACGATTGTTACATCCCTTTTCCAAAAACCCCCCCATGGCTTTAATAATTTTTCTTTGCACACGTTTGCTTTGTACCGAGATAAAAAAAAAAAATAGGAAAAAAAAAGAAGAATTTAGCAAGATCTTTCATTGTGTATCCTTCCTCCTATAATTTACCTTCGCGTTACAATACAATGGCAATTTAATCTAAATCCACCTACCTTACTTACAACCACCCACCCCCCCACACCCCACCCCAATTTTATTTATCTCTCATTTCTCTCAGCGCAATCAAACATCTTATTCGAAAGACGATATTTTTAACTTTGATTTTTTTTTCTTCTCCTTATTTATTATTTTATATCTGCTTTTAGCACAATCTCGAAATTTGTCATCGATTGTCGAGGAGGTTCGGGGTCCCGTTCGCAAAATTCACGCTTAAAGTGTAAAATTTTGAAAAATAGCACGATATCTCGACGAAATTGAATTCACCATCTTCTCTCTCTTTCTTTCTTTCTTTCTTTCTCTCTCTCTTTCATTTTCTTTCATTTTTCCTTTCACTTTTTTTTAAGTTTCTTTCTTTCCCACTTTCTTTCTCTCTCTCACTCTCATACATTATTTTTCTCATTCGTAATTTTATAGTCGCACACAGTTTATCGTTTTCTCTCTCTCTCTTTCTCTCTCTCTCTCTCTCTAACGTACACGTAGCATACACGCACAATAAATCATGAAAACATTCATGCAACATACATCATCATCATAATTATCTCACATTCTCTAATTTATCAAATTCATACAAATTTATTTATTTTTTGTTCTTTCTTTCTTGCTTGCTTTCACCGGGTCCTGTGTCACCATCACCAATTTTTGTCTCATCCCTAATCTCTAAACCTTATAATTTTTATACTTGGCATACCCCAAACATGGCAGGAAGGCAATAATTACACTTAATAAAGTACATCGATCATTATTATTTTTTTTTTTTTTTTTCTTCTTGTTTCGTCCCAATGTGTACTCGTCGTTCATAAAAAGACTTTAGTCGACTTTCTTTCTTTCTTTCTTTCTTTCTTTTTTACATTCTCTCTTTCTCTCTGTCTTTCTTTATTTCCACTTTGTCTAATTTTCTTTAACTCTCTGTATCTGTTTATTTCCCTTTCATTTTCTTTCTTTCTCTTTCTCTCTCTCTCGCTCTCGCTTTATTCGGTAGACAATCGTAGGGTGAAATTTTGTACATCTTTCTTGTATGTCAATTTGTGTGTAGTGTACGTGTATGTATGTATCTATGTATGAATGTATAAGCGTGTATTTTTTTCTTTCTCTATTACAACATTCTCTTTCTTTCCTTGTTTTTTTCTTCTTATTATTATTATAATATATTACTCGCGAGTGTACGTGGATCAGAAAAAATTGCACACTGCATTTTACTGATTACAAAAATTATCGTTTTACGCGGCGCAGTCGTCTCTTTTTTTTTCTTTTTCTTTTTCTTTTTCTTTTTCTCTTTCTCTTTCTCTCTACCTTTTATTTCTATTTTTTCAAAAATTACCTTTTGTTCAGAATATTTTCTTTTCTTTTAATCATTCTTTCAACTTCTTTACTTCCCTTCTATTTACCTCGAAAACATAAAAATTGATTTCTAAGACGAATTATAATATAAAGAGAAAATAGGAAGAAGAGAGAAACGAAAATGTGGGCTATTGGTTGGGGGTTGGATTAGGGGTGGGCTTGAGATTGGGGTAGGAGGAGGTTTATCAGGTTGGGGGTGGGAGGAGGATGAGAATTTAACGATACGCCACGTTTCCACGATCCAGTAATAAGGCAGTGAACAATCATAAACTCCCATCATACGTCTTTCTATTTCTTTCTCTCTTTTTCACATGCAATTTTTATTCTTTTATTGTATTTGTTCTCTGTTCTTTGTGCGTGTGTATGTTAAATGTATGTATGACTCTTGGTGTATCCGGAGGTTGTTGTGAGACTACTTTTGGGTCGCGAAAAAAGCCGCAGGCCGGTTGTCGTCGTCATCGTCGTCATCTTCGTCATCGTCGTCGTCATCGTCGTCGTCGTAACAAATCTCTCCTCACATCATCTCCGATCACGACGCGACTATAATTCATTAATAATCGCATTATTTTATTCTTTTTTTTTTTTCTTTTTTTTTTCTTGTTTACGAATAATCATTAATTTTAATTTATACATTTGGCATTAAAAGTACGGCTACTATTTTATCGTCATATACAATTATCGTTAGCGTAGGTATAAATTTGGTATACTTATGCAGTGTAATTTATTTATTTATTTATTTATTTATTTTTTTTTTTTCTTGGGGGGGGATTATGACTTGTGAACGTGTGTGTGTGTGTGCGTGTGTGCGTGTCTTTTTCTTTTTTTTTTTATAATAGCGAGTAGAGAGAAAGGTGGTAATGTTAAGTGTGAGTACCTGTTGTTAAATTATTTATATTCGTTTTTTCGAATTAAAGAAGAAGAAGAGACACGCTAATGCAATATAAATATGTATATGCGCATACACACACACACACAGCCATACACGATAGGAGTGCTGCATCTTCTGTGTATATTCTTTCTCTTTCTCGCTAATTGATTGTACGATTGTTACAAACTTCTTCGTTCCTTGTTTCTTTTTTGGAAAAAAATTACAAAAAAAATTACAAAAAAAAAAAAGAAATAAAATAAAAATAGACAAGAAAGGAACATACACGCACGATATGAAACCGTTGCGCGCAAAACCATATACATTTTCATCGAAATTTTTGATCCATCATGTGCCTAATGTTGTTCTTTTTGAAAAAGAAGTTTGTATACATGTACGCGCTCGTTTATCTATGTATTATCTGTATATTTGTTTATGCATTTATAATTTTTGTTTACTAATGTATGCAATTTGTGTGTTCTGTTGAATGTTCCTGATGATGATGCATTGTTGTTGTTGTTGTTGTTGTTGTTGTTGTTGTTGTTTATTTTATATTATTTTTTTTTTTTTTGTTTTACTGAAGTGAGTAGCTGGTGATTATGGTGGTGGTGGGTGGNGCTACGATCCTTTATTATTTTATATTTTTTCTTTCTTTCTATCATTTTTTTTTTCTCTATCTTTTTACTATCTTTCTCTCTCTTTCGCACTCTTTCGCTCTCACTCTCTCTCTCTCTCTCTCTTTTTTTTTTTTCTGGAAGCAAATCGAGTGTGTGATAATATTTCGTCGCCGATCGTCGCCGACTCGCTTCATCGACGACGAAGACGACGAACACAACGAAAACGACGACGACGACGACGACGACGACGACGACGACTACAACGAAGAGGAAAAAAAAAAAATTATTCGGCGACGATCGACGACGCAGCTTTTGAACGACGAATCCTGCTTTTCACACGATAGTAGTAGTTTTATTTATTTTTTTCTTTTTTTTTTTCTCTCTCTCTCTCTATTATCTTCTCTTTCACACACATTCATTCTAATTTTCTCTCTCTCTCTCTCTCTCTCTCTCTCGCTCGCTCTTTCTACTTCGCTTTTTCCTACATTTTCTTATTATTATCTTCTCGTCGTCCGCTTCATCTTTTTTTGATTCTAAGTCTCTCTCCCCCCTTCTTCTTCTTCCTCTTTCTCTCTTATTCCTCTTCATCTAAACTTATTCGCGAAATTTTTCATCCCTCTCGCGCGCGTTGTTGTTTCCTAGAAATAATTTTTTTTATTCTTTTACAAGAGTTTTTAGCAACGCGACTTTTTAATCTTTCTTCATGTTTTTTTTCCCTTTTTTTTCTTTTCTTTTTTTTCTCTTTGCTTCATCTTCTTCGTCTTCTTTATCTTCTTTATCTTCTTCTTCTTCTTCTTCTTCTTTTACTACTACTTCTCATTTTCAATAAAACTTTATTATTTCACGTAGAACTCACCGTAAATGGGGGCGAGATTAAACGCATAGAGTTTGTACGTGGCGTTCTAGCGGCGAAAAAAAAAAACCCCACGACGAAACAAGGCTCTCGTCGATATACTCGACAATATTCGTAGAAAAGTCCTCGCACGAATTTTTATATCTCCGTTATACACTCATTCTCACTCACTCACACTCTTTCTTTCTCTCTTTTTTTCTTTCTTTCTTTCTCTCTCATTGCGAGCTGCTCTATATTCTATCTTTCTCTCTCATTCGAGAGTCGTCTTCTCCTCCTCTTCTTTTTTTTTTTTTTTTACAAGAAGATCGCTTCTTTATTCCCCTCCTCTTACTCCTCCAACTTTTTCTTCTTCTTCTTCTCCTATTTGAACCTCAAAGTGTTCTTCGAGAAATCCCGGAGTACCGAAAGATGAGAGAAGAGCGTCTTGTGGTCCGTCGAACGGAAAATCTTCGTCACTTTCAACCAACCTCTTTTTCTTTTTCTTTTCTCTCTCTCTTTCTCAATATATATCTTCCTTTCTCTATCTCTTTCCATCTTTCACGTCTCGACGGACAGAAAAAGCCTACTCTCTCTCTTCCTTTCACTTTCTCCCCTTAACTTTTTCTTCTTCATCATCATCATCATCTTCTTCTCCTCCTCCTTTTTCCTCGGCATCTAACTTCCTCCTCTCATCATCTTCTTTACTCTACCCCCTTTCCCCTCCCCCTTTCCTACCGCCCTTTTGCCCACCTAAATCTCCCCATCCTTTTCTTTCCTTTCCTTTGCACTCGGTTCTTTTATTAGTTGCTTTGCTCATCACTCGCTCTTTCTCGAAGAGTCGTAAATCGTCGCATACTATTCGCAACGAGAGTCAGTTAAGGGCTCCAACTTGACTGGTATCTTGTCCTTGTCCTTGAGACTGTGGGGACTTTTCACGAGGTCGGCAATGTCCTCTTGAAAAAGATTCTCAGGTCTTGGACTGACAAAGCTTCGTGCCGGTTTATACGTCATACCACTTACACCGATACCAACTTCTACGCTACCGGGTATATGTCCAGGATCCATCAATGGGCCCAATGGACTCGCTAATGGACTTTCCATTGGACTTTCCGGTGGACCACCGGAACCTGGACTCGCCAGGCCTAAATTCAAAGGTGAATTGCCGGTATTGTTACCACCGCCGCAACCGATCATTCCACCTCCGTTGTTACCGAGAATACTCGCGTTATTGTTGTTGTGATGTTGACTCGCCTGCATCGCAGCTTGCAAATTTGACGAAAGACTCGTCGATAAACTCGTCGATAGGTTAGTCGCCATCATATCGTGCTGCGAGTGGGCTGCTGCTACCATGCTACACATTTGATGCCTTAAACCTACAAATAATTCAATCAATTATAATATCATTAACACATATCACAGTTTTATAATTAATCATCATTTCTTTAAGTTAATATCAATTTATTGATCTCATATGATATATATATTGTATATTATAAATGAAATTGATTATTAATCGAATAGAAAATTATTTAGAAATAAAATACCTTGAGCAACAGCAGCCACCGCCGCAGCTGCAGCAGCCCCAGGACTGACTGCACCTTCCGGTCCATTGCAAGCTGCATAATTCGCCAAAGTCGGATACATCGAGGTTGGTTCTTCCTTAACAATATGGGGGGAATGACCGTCTCTGAAGACAACTGCACGTATTACACCACGAATGTGTTCGTCCGGCCAAACGCCGAGTAAAATCCTTTGGGGTCGTCCTCTGCCCTTTGGCCGCAAATCTATATTAATTTGTATCCAACAAAAATTATTTTCATTTGTATCTAAATGGTGGGTCAACTTCGTTTCTAGTTTTTTTTCCCCCATGTATAAAAACACATGTTTCGATTTTCGAAAATCGAAACGAAGTGACACGAAGGAATAATTTAAAAAGGGTTAACACTCACCGGCTCCTCCATCAGCACTAGGACCCAACATGTTGTGTACTCTGTTCGCGTACAATACGAATGTCGGATAAGGGATGTCGTATTTTCTGCGAAGAGAAAAATATATTATTAATTAAATAATATAATTATCATTATATATCGAGAATAAAAAAAAAAACATTTCTATATTAGCGAACGCGTATCATTTTCTGTTTCTCAAGCAAACGTACGTATATATCTTGCGTTTTGTTCATTTTTATCGGGCAAAAATTTATCGCGCTTATATAAAAAAAAAAAAAATGCTATATAACATAGAAAATATAATATAGTTCAATGTTAACTAAATATTATTGCTTATAATAAAAGAACCGTTAATTGAAGAAGAAAGAGAAAAAGAAATAAAGAAACTATGAAATCGAAGATATCTACGACTTTCTGTTAAAAAAGTAACTACACAACACACACACACACGTACACACAGATATATACATATATACACATATGTTATATGTCTCAAGATCGATCATTCATTTTTATGAATTCAACTAACCTACTTCGAAGCAGTTAATTCCAAGAAATGACATATGTGTATACAGATATACACACATACACCCACATTCACACAGAGAGATAGATATGGTAATATGTAATATGTACAAAATCGTCTAGGCAAAACTATTTTGTTTTTTTTTGTTTTTTTATTCTTCTTCTTGTTACTTTTTTCCCTCAAAGAAATTTCTCCGTTTCGAATTCGTGCGAGAGAAAGAGAGAGAAGGATAAAAAAAAACATAATAAATCCATGGAAATTCGAGGGACATCATACTACGGCATAAGGTAGATAAGTAGGTGTGTACGTGTACAAGAAGAACACATAAAACTTCTTTCTTCTCTCTTGGACTATTTATTCGTTACTTGTTTTCTTGTTTACTTTTTGTTTTTTTTCTATTTTATTACGGGACTCTTCTTACGCGCGAGTAAGTATTTGTATTATAAAAAATTATAATGGTAACACAGTGTGCTATAACTTTTCGAAAAAATTATCAGGGTCAGTGTGTCGCGGATATTTTCTTCAAAATTTATTATACATAAACCGGAAACTTCGTTCTTATTTGTATATCATGTCTGTAGAAATATAAATTGTAGAAAATTGGATAGAACGTTTAATATAATTTCTCGTTTTTTTCTTTTCTTTTTTAAATTAAAATATCGAATTAAATATTAGAAAATGAATCGTTGCAATATGACCGGTATACCTCTCTCTCTCTCTCTCTCTCTCTCTCTCTTATTTGATTATTCTTCATAATTTTAATTTTTTCTTTCTATCGAACGAAATATTTTGTTTTAAAAAAAAAGAAGAGTAAGGGGGGGGGGTTGAGACGGGGAAGGAAAGAAAAAAAAAACTTGCCTCGCTGCTTGACTCAATGATAATCCTTCCTTGAGGACACTGAAGATCGCTTCCGCCATCGTTTCCGGTCTCCAGGATTTCAGTGGGCCACGTTCACGGAAGCGTAGATTGTGGACCAAGCTCTGATTGGTGTTCCAACATTTTTGCCACATCGACTGCAGTTGATACTGGTAACTGTCTGCTAGTTAACGTCCCCCCGTGGAAAAAAAAAAGAAACAGAGAGAAAACAATTAGTCAATGGTTTTTTGTAAACGCCAAATAAATGTGTACATACATATACATATGCGTATCACGCGTTGCGTATACGTATATGTATAAAAAAAAAAAAACACCGCATAGAGAGATACTATAGTACTCTACAAATGGTATTACCACACACACACATACACACACACATATATACACAAGGAATAGCGAAACGTTTTAAAAAATTCCGATTTAATTTCGGAATTTTTCGTTCTCTTTATTTGTGCATTTTTTTTTTTCCTTTTCTTTTCTCTCTCTCTCTCTCTCTCTCTCATTCTCTCTCTCACCCTCACCCTCTCTTTTTTAGTTGTTACGTATTAATTTCTACGCGTGTTTCTCGTTTATGCTCGAAACAAAAGACAAAATAAAAAACAAAAAAGAAAATAGAAAAAAAAATTATATATATATATATATATATATATATATATGTGTGTGTAAAAAATTAACGCCCAACACACGTCAATAGAAACGACGACGCGAAAAAAAAGCCGACGTGGCGTTATTTTTTTCCCCTTTTCTTTTCTTTTCTTTTTTTTTTCTTTTTTTAAATTTTTGTTTAAATATAATTTCGTTTTTTGTTTCTTGTTTGTTTTTTTTTTTCAATCAATAGTCAATACTTTTTCGCCTCGATCTCCCATGTATGCATCTCTTTCTCTTACTTTTTCTGTATACCTTTTACATTGTTTGTAGATTTGCCTGTAAAATGAGAAAAAAATTTTTTTAAGAAAAATAAAAAATATAGTTTGCAAAGGTTTTTAGGGGAATTATTATATAAGACTCGTTAATTATATTATTATTACATAATTTATCGATTGTGTTGTTGTTGTTGTTGTTGTCGTAAATTTATACAATCGTTACAAAAGTTGCGTTTTCAATTTGTTACAAAAACAAAGCGCGCAATCTTTTATAAAGAAATGAAAAGAAAAAAGAGAGGAAACGTATAATAATAATAATAATAATAATAATATTAATATTAATATTAATAATAATAA
>NW_014569653.1:51138-53501 GCF_001313835.1 Polistes canadensis
ATAATAATAATAATAATAATAATAATAATAATAATAAGAACCATAATAATCATAATCATTACTTAACATTAAATATTAATTAGACTATCGTAGGTATTTTAATTATTGCATCATAACTTTTACCATTATTGCTTACGGAAATTCGAAGTCGTTCCGGGCTTTCTTTTCTTTCTATTTTTTTTTTTGTCCTTCCTTTCTTTCTTTCTTTCTTTCTTTCTTTCTTTCTCTCTTTTCCTCTTTCTCTCTCACACTAACTCGACATTTATTCGAATTATTCGCTTAATTTTAATATAAACGAGTTTAAAATCAAGATTAATATTGGAAGAGGACACAGTTTAAATATTAAAAACCATTCATCACCCTGTCCTTCGTTAATTTCTTGTCAAGAGACGAATATTACAAAAAAGATGAAAAAAAAGAAAATAAAATAAAATAAAAAAGAAGAAATAAAATATATAGAGATAGAGATAGAGAGAGAGAGAGAATAAAAAGAGAAAAAAAAAAGGAAAATAATTTTTCTCCGGTCAACTTAAAAGAACACCACCAACTCGCGAAGAATTAACGGTTAGTGTATCTTCCGGAAGTTGGAAATTAATCGAACGATACTCGTACATAATAGTAATAATTATAATAATAATAATAATAATAATAATAATAATAATAATAATAATAATAATAATTACTCACATACTTCATATATAATAAAACACATACACACACACACACAGAGCCAGACAAACGTTTACAATCATTATACATAAGTACCGTAAGTACTTACATATAACACATACACACACATCGTGATCATTTATATCGAGAGCAGCACCCAGTATGGCACGAATGGCCTTAATTCACAGCGATTATTTAATAGTTAAGTTATTGAGTTTAATTAAGCCTCCTTCAATTTGATGATTAATACAATTCATTGGAAATACGCTTGAGTGTATATACGCGTTGCGTCTACATACATATGCGTTTAATAAGTGTAACGATGATAGAAAACGTTAACCCTCTATAGTAATAATCTTCTATCTTTAGAAGTTTTCGTTTAACGGGATAAATTAAGAATAAATTGTGGATTTAGGGGTTGGTCTTAGGGTGGTCTCTCTGAGGCTCGAGGAAGAAGAAGAAGAAGAAGAGGAGGGGGGGAGGGAAGAATGAGTGGAAGAGAATGTTGGATGATAAGGTACGAGATAGCGTATATTTTAAATGCAATTCTCCTTCGAATATTTTCCCGCCCCCTCCTACTCTACCACCCTTCGTTCCCCCTTCTTTTCGTTCGTTTACTCCAAACGAATTTTAACGAAAACGCGATAATTTCATCCAAATACGATTAGATTTCGTAAAACGAAGCACAGTCTTCGTTAGACTTTCATGATCAATCGTCTTCTATTTCGTAGAAAATTTTCGTAGAAACTCGTCGTCGTCTAGACGATCTAGTTCGAAAGAATATATATCGTCAGTGTGAGACGTATTACCTTTTTCCTTTTTTTTGTTTTTTTTAATCTTTTATCTATAACTATTTAACTTGACTATTATCCGTCTATATCTTGTATTTTTATTACTTATATTATTTTATTACTATTACTATATTTATTATCTGTGTCTCTCTTTCTCTCTCATTTTTCTTGATTTTTCTTATTTCTTTTTTTTTTTTTTTCTCTTTCTATGTTTCGTTACTCGTACGATTCACAGCGATGACATAACGTGACGCGAGTTGTATAATTATTTTTCTTTTTTTTTCTTTTTTTTTTCTTTTTCTATAAATTACTACTAATTATAGAGTAGAAAAAAGATAATAGAAATTGTATATTGAACTCTGTAGATGATATTCGATTTTTGGAAAATTTTTTTCTATTTTTTTTTTTTCCTTTTTTAAATGTACAAAATGTGCTTTTCTTTTTTTATAAGTTTATTTTGTTTTTTTTACATAGAAAATATGACTTTTTATTATTATTGTTATTATTATTATTGTTATTATATTTTTGTGTATCTTAAACGTTTTAATTATTGATTAAACATCGTCAAGCGAGAAACTTTGTATTTGTGTAATCGAGAATAATAATTAAGATTTTAACGATCGTATTTCTTCAAATTTTTATAAATGAAGAAATGAAAGATATGTTTCTCTGTAATTATGTTTACGTGCGCGCACGCGTGTATGTGTATAAGTTTCTCGACATATACAAATGCACGCGTAAGTTCATATTAATTGACTTTGCGTTAAGTTAATAATAATAAGAATATTGTAAAGTAATAATACGTAAAAAAATATTTTACGATCTGGTAAATAGAGTATTTTAATCGCTACATGGAAAATGTTTTAATTTTTGTTATCTAGTAAAAAAAAAAAAAAAAAAAAA
>NW_014569653.1:53727-61003 GCF_001313835.1 Polistes canadensis
CGCTACATGGAAAATGTTTTAATTTTTGTTATCTAAAAAAAAAAAAAAAAAAAAAAAAAAAAAAAAAAAAAATCGATAAGAAATATTCATATCTCAAAAAAATATAAAACTTTTTTTTTAATATCATCAGTGTGTGTGTGTGTGACATGAGAAATATTTCATGCATAAATTGTCAAATTATATACAATTGTTAAATCGCGTTCTTAAAAACAAATTCTAAATGGAATGCAATTAATACGTCTTTTCTCATTTGATTTTTCGGTATGTATGGTATATTATTAATTAACTAATATAATATTATAAATATCCATTGGAAGACGAGAATAACGCTGAAGGCACGTATATTATATATAGTTATCCTTAAATAAATCGCGTTATTTCTTTTTTCTTTTCTTTTTGTTTTGTTTTGAGAATGCGAATTGATTAATCAACATTTCCACTTACAAAATAGAAATGTAAATTAATATAATACAAAATGTCAGGAATATGTAAAAAAACAAAAAAAAATGCATACAAATTAATAAGATTCCAAAGTAAATCTTGTTTTTTTTTTTTTTTTAATATAATATCATATTAAATATTATTAAATTATTAAACTGTGTTAATATAAAAAACGCGTGAGAAGTTCGTTTTGTTTTTTTTTCTTCAAACAATACAAAAAATTTGATCTGAAAAAACTAAGGTCACAGTTTAAAAAAAAAATCAGTCTCTTTCGTTACACGTAAATTACAATTACAATTAAAAAAAAAAGTTATGTAGAATTACAAACAAAAAAATGTAAGAAAAATGTAAGAAAAATGATTCGCATTCTCTATCATCGTCTCTCTCTCTTTCTCTCTCTCTCTCTTTCTCATTTCTTTTTGTCTTATTTTAGTTGTTAAATATTATTGCTATAGTCGTCGTCGTGATCGCCGTCGTGTTCGTCGTTGTATTCGTCGTCGTCGCTCTCTTTGACGATGACGATAATAATAATAATAATAATCGAATCGTAAAAAAGATTTTCGGTCATTCGTTTTCGTTTTCATCGTTGAAATACAAGGAAACAATGGAATGTTTTTTACAAAATGCCCACCACCAACGATAACCAATGAGACCGTTAAACGTAAAAGTTGGGTCGCGTTTTCTTCTTAATTTTTCGACAAAATTTAATATCACGTTAAGGGATTTTTTTGTACGCCTATTGTAAGGACTAATGCTGATATCGCAACAAAATTCAAGGACGGCCGTTTCCTCGTTCGAATTTAAACCAGCTTCCTCGAGTACCATCATCCTCTTCGATTTTCCAAGTATGTTGTCGTAGAGGGTGCCCTTAGGTATACCATATTTAGTTGATGCCTGTGTGAACCTCATCTTTTGGGTAACCACAGCCTCGATAGCTTCTTGAAGATCATGCCGAGTCCAAGTTGGTGCCTTCAGCTTCAGCAGGCTCGTATATTCAGCTAAAAAATAGTCATGCCATTTTCCGACTAACTTTTTCTTTTTTTTTTTGGTTTTTGTTTTTGTTTTTATTATCTTTATCTATTTTCTAGCCTTCTCCCTTTCTTTATATTTTTCCTATCACCATTGACATATCTGTTCTTTTTTCCCCTTTTCGAGAAAACAAAAAAAAATCAGAGGAAGAAGAAGAAGAAGAAGATTAAGAACGATAACAATGATCATCGGTGACGATTAGTTTTTTCGTTGGCTAAAAGAATAATAGAAATTAATTAATACCACTTTCTTATCGTAATCCGTTGTGTTTCCTTTTTTTTTTTCTTTTAAAAGGATAATTAGTAAGATGATAATAATAATAATAATATTAATGTCTTCGCTCTTTTTCTCGAA
This sequence comes from Polistes canadensis, assembly GCF_001313835.1. Classification (NCBI taxonomy): domain Eukaryota; kingdom Metazoa; phylum Arthropoda; class Insecta; order Hymenoptera; family Vespidae; genus Polistes; species Polistes canadensis. Next base: position 55,552 of record NW_014569653.1, read on the forward strand.
AAATCCAACAGAGAAAGAGGAAGTTAAGAATAAATTCAATTGGAGGAATAGATTTCTATTACGAAAAATAATGAAAATAAGGGGGTTTATTAATAATGAATAAAAACACAGGACACAAACATCTCTGGTGATTTCAATGACCGCAATGACGAACGTTTTTCAACGTTTTCCTGACGAATGTTACGAGATGAGAGATAAATGTGAATATATATTATAGTTTATTCTTTAAAGAATATTTTAATTAAATGACTTCCCTCTCCCTCTCTCTCTCTCTCTCGCACTCTCGCGAAAAGTAGATATAAATCTTAACGAAAAATAAATATTTGAGTAAAAAATTGAATGAAGAAGAAGAAGAAGAAGAAAAAAAAGAATATTGTCGGAGATAGATGGTAGCGAAGAAAACGCGTACCTTTGATCAAATCACGATTGAAGTGTTGAATAAAAAAAAGGTAGTTGAAATAAAATCAAAGAAAATATGGGCCAGCCAATAAAAATTTCTCTCTCTCTCTCTTTAAACAGAGAAAGAGATAGAGATAGAGAGAGACTACGAAGACGAAATGTAAATTTTTTCCTAAGAAAATAATATTCCTCCGTCGTTGGTCAGGGAGGGCTTCTTTTCGAATCGATTTGAGTCGCGTAACGGAGAGTAGTTTGAAGTTTTTCGCGTAGTAGTAGTAGTAGTAGTAGTAGTAGTTGTAGTAGTTGTACTCGATTTACCGTGAAACTTGAAAAGGAAAACTAGCTAGCCAGTCAACTCAGGGTAACACCGCGTGTACGCGCAAAATTCACGGTTACGTTTGCGAGCGTCACGAATTGCGAAAACGCGTTATCGTTTGCTATTAAAACCGATGCCCAGCGTCGTTTCGTCGTCGTCGTCGTCGCCGTCGTCGTCATCGTCGTCGTCTATCTAAATTGCTTTCTATATTAAAAGCAAAACGCATTCCACTCGCTTTATTATTTTTGCCGAAGTTAACGACACTTACTATTTCCTTATTTTTCTCCCTTTCCACCCACCACTAGCCATTGCTAACCTTATATTTTCTTCATTTTTTTCTTTTTAAATAACCCAAAAAATAAATCCAAAGAGCACCTTTTCCATTCTTCAATGCTTCTTTCTTTCTTTCTTTTTTTTTCATCATCATTTTTATTGCTACCTTTTCTTTTCCTTTTCCCCTCTCTCTCTCTCACTTATTCTATTTTATTTTTAATTAATGTGCATAAGAATAATTTTTACACTATTTTTTTTACAATTGAATTATTATTATTATTATAATTATTATTATTTACACGAAGTTTCATTGTTATATTGATAGTAAGAATAAAAATGAAATTGTAATAAAAAAGAAAAAAAAAAAGAAAATAAAATAACACAAATGAAAGAAAGTAATGATAATAATAATTATGTGTGTGTGTTCCTTTTCGTGTAAATAGTAATAATAATAATTTTCACCATTTTTTTTTTTTCAACCAAACGATAAGAAAAGAAAAAAAACGAAACGAAACGAAACAAAAACAAATAAATAAATAAAACAGAAAGAGAAAGGAAATGAAATGAAATTAATTTGGCGAGCAACAAAATGTTATCCTGGAATTATATTATTATCATTAATATGTTTGCGGGATGTTGGGGGGGTTGGAAATTGGGGATGTAGATGAATTAATTAGACGTAGTTGACTCTGTGAGACATTCGGTAAGAAACTCACCTGCTAAACTGGAGGTGGAGGCACCGCTGCCGAGCCAAGCGTGGGAGGATTCCAACAACTTGGCCTGAAACAAAGAAAAAAAAAAATCATCAAAAATTAGTCATGAGTTTATCGATCATTTTTCGATATATATATATATTAAAATCTTATTATTGTGTGGGTATCATTTTTGTCGCATGTAAATTGATATTATAAACACACGGTGATCATTTTTAATTATTTCTCGTTCAAAATAATATAATACAAATATTTCCTTGTTTCACAAGTAGCGGATTCGGAGGATAAAGGCTTTATTTAATTCTTAAGATCCCTCATTATAACGACCACCCCGAACCCCACTTTTTTTTCTTCTCTTATATTATTCTCAAGCAAACAGCCACGAAAATTTTTTATCTCAACTTACACAAAAATATAATGGTGGAGGGAGGGGGCGGGAAATAATAATAAACGGAAATATAAATACCAAATTGAAACCTACTCGAAAGGAAAGAAAAGTATATATATATATTTATCCACACTTATATAAAAGCTTCATAACGAATGAAAATAAACCTAAGAATATATAAAGTTAAATAAAAGTCTGTTCCCTTATACCCCCAAGTATTACTCCTCCCTGATACAATGAAAAGTAACGAAGATAAGAAGAAGAAGAAGAAGAAGAAGGAGGAAGAAAATTTGAGAGAAAAGGCCCTATGAAACGAATAAGGATAGTCTAATACTAATAACCATCCTTATTCCTTTCTTTTAAGCTAAGAATCGCGAGATTTTATCTCTCAGTTTGACCAGAAGCAAGAAAGCAAAGCAAGCAAGCTAGCTAGCTAGCAAGCAAGTAAGAAAGCAAGCAAGCAAGCAAGCAAGCAAGCAAGCAGAACAAATTTTGCCGTCGATATCGTGAAAAGTAGAAGGAAGAAGTAGTAGAAAAGGAATGATTTGAAGAGTCAAGATAGAAAGAGAAAGAAGAATGAGGGGTTGGGGGTTGGACGGGTGGAAATGGGATGGGATGGGATGGGGTTAGAGGAAGGAAAAGAAGAAGGGTAGGAGGAGGAGGTTCTGCGCGCCTCTGCCGACAACTTTGCTAATATGTGAGGCTTTCTGGGCTTTTCCATGAAAAGGGGGGTTGCGAGACGCAAGCAAGCAAGCAAGCAAGCGTCGAAAGCGCAAGACACACGCAAAGTTGCTTCATTTCGAAAGTTTCCCTCCGTACTCTCGCGGCGGTTTCGCGATTTCTGCAATAGGATTGCCGGCGACTCCTCTTCCTCCTCCTTTTCCTCCTCCTATACTTTCTCCACCTTTATATTTCCGGCGCTTAGTTCGGTTAAGCTCTCTCTCTTTCTTTCTCTCTCTTTCTCTCTCTCTCAGGTCAGTTGCATCAGTGGTCGTCGCGACCACACGAAAAAAAGGGACTCCTCATATACCCAAAAGCGTTTTTCAGGAGTCCTCTCGCACCCGACTTTTCAAATTAATTTTTAAGGGTTTCATCATCGACGCCATTGCTGCTGCTGCTGCTGCTGTTCGCATTTTTCAGTGGTTTGATATACACCACCACCACCACCAACACCACCATTACTATCATTGGTTAGCTCAGCCAGTCAGTGCACAGCAATTCAACGCCAATCGTACCTTTCTTCTTCTTCTTCTTATTTTTCATTCTTTTTTTTTTTTATTTTTGTTTTTGTTTTCTACTCTTCTTTTTCCATCATTGGGCTATCACCGTAGTTACTATATAGCTATCGTTGCTTAGCTTTCTATCTTTCTCTTATTTCTCTTTCTCTTTCTCTCTATTTCTATCTGTTTTCCTCGGATAAAGGAGGATAAACGTGGTGGAAGCAAGCAAGCAACGCGAAGCAGCTTCGGACCCACTCGAAGAAAAAGTTCTGTTGATCCACGAGTTTGTTGGGCCAACTAAAGGCTTTTTGTTTAAAACCGGCGAACCGGAGCGGAAATTTTTTCACCAAACTCTCTACACCCCCTCCGCCTCCCCCCCCCCATTACTATTTCTATCTCTATCTATCATTTCCTTTTTCTCTATCTCTATCTCTACCTCGAGTGCACTTGCCACGGTTCAGTAAAATAAACCCCCTGCCTATTTGTCTCGAAGGAGGGTTGGAGTGGGGAAAAAGAGAATAACAAGAAGAAGTACTATAGATATAGATAAAGATAAAGATAGATAGATAGATAGATCGAAGAATATGGATAAACTAAGAGGGGGGATGGAAATGGGAGGAAAGTAAGAATCATCGACCAAAAGGGGTTTAAAACATAACACATCGAAGAAAAAAAAATATAAATGGGGTGAGATATGAAAAAGAAACTCTCTACATATCTCTCTCTCTAATTAAATTAATTAATTATGCACGTAAGAAATTATTTTGCAAACAACGAACACAATTTCCTGTTATTTTTATACTCTTTTTTCTTTATACTCGCAAACACACACACACACATTGAGATGGAATGATACAAAAATATAAGATTTTCTATTATATTATATTGTTTATTCGATTAATAACGAGAAATATATACCTACCTATACGCGATCGTTTAAAATCTATATTTACTTATTATTAAAATTAATATAATAAAAGAAAAGAATTTGAGATAAGATAATTATCGAAATAAGTGTAACCAATAAAACGTTTCGTAGAGAAGGAGTAACTAAACGTATATTTCATAAATGCATGCATGCACGCATGCATGCATGAATATACAATTCAAAGGTAACCGCGATTCTTCGCAAAGAGTATCTGTCTCTCTCTCTTTCTCTTTCTTTTACTCTCTTAGGTAAAATCGAGGGATGAGCGTAATTTCGAGAAACGACCACTATACGACGACGACGACGACGACTGCACGCATCTCGAGTTAAACCACACAAAGAATTATCGAACAGACCGTAGCCGTTTCTGGCAACTGCATGTCGAAATGAAAGAGAGAGAGAGAGAGAGAGAGAGATAGAGATAGAGAGAAAGTGAACATCAGTGCAATCGTAGTTCGGACGTGCAAGCCCAGTATATATCGTGTCGCGTGCATTTTTCATTGTCTCGTGTCCCTGTGACGGTGGTGCAGTCGAGAAATAGAAAAAGAAGGGTGGGATAGAGATAGGGAGTAAGAGAGAATAAGAGAATAAGAGAATAAGAGAGAGAAAGAATAACGTCGAAGAACGTACGACGTGCAGTCTGACGTGTGCATTGACGAGAAAATTGCAAGGGAGCTCGTGCACACACTCTTTCCTCTCTCTCTCTCTCTCTTTCTATCGTCTTCTTCTTTTTCCCAGAATAATCGATCTCGTATATTATTTTCGGTTCTTTGTCTTTTTCCTCAAAGAGAGTAAGAGCAATAGAGAGAGAGAAGGAGAGTGTTTGCTAGCATACCAAATTTCACTTTATTCCTACACAATGCTTGATAGTTCTGATTTAAGAGATTTAAGATATAACGTTATTCTTATATTGTTAATTAAAGATCGTACTCTAACGGGATTATTTTATTTATATAGTATTATTTATTATTGAACTTAGCACACACACACATATATACAATGAATTCCAAAAATTTTTAACCCTTTGCACTCGGGACCGTTTCCGCGCGGACCTACCAGCAACTCGAGACGTTTTGTAGCGCTTTTCGTGACTTTACTGCCGCTAACATAAAATGATTATACACGCAAAGTAACATACAAAACTTTTATATTTTAATACTCAATGTATCTTTACATGTTTACAAGGATAATTTTTTTAACATTATTCTTTGTAAT
>NW_014569653.1:61628-62654 GCF_001313835.1 Polistes canadensis
CGAGCATCAAGTTACCGCTGCGTACGAAGTGGTGAGCGACAATCACCTCTTGAGTTGCGGCATAAAATCGCGTGGTGAGTGAGGCACACCTACCGAGTGCAAAGGGTTAATAGTATTCATTTATAAAGTCTATCTCTTTCCTTTTGCAGATATTTGTAGAATTTTTTGACGACAAACACCATGATTCCTATACTTATGAGTTACTCAAATTAATTGTTTATACTTACAATACGCAATAACATTAATTATTATTATTAATGACATATTCAAATAATGAATAACTAAATAAAAAAAAAAAACAAGAGAATAAGAGTATAAGAAAATTATTGATACGAAGTCGAGGAAAAAAGTGATCGATGAAAAAAGGAAAAAATACTTGAAAAGAATTCGCGTTGACGCGTCGTAGGGTTTGTAGAAAAAGGGGGCTGGGGGTGGAGTGGTGGTGGAGGTGTTGGTGGACTTTGGGTCGGTAGGTAGTGAGTGTTGTAGCAGAACAGGGACGATGAACGCCAGCAATGCCGGTGCAACGTGGGCACACAACTATATGCCATCAGCCTGCTGCTTTCTGTATGATGCATGCCGCTAATGGAAATGAGGCCTCCGAGCTTGCATATATCCCTTTCCTTCTCTCTCTTTCTTTTTCTCTTTCTCTTTCTCTTTCTCTTTCTCTCTATCACCCTTCCTCTTCTTTCTCCTATTCCTCTTACTTTTCTTCATTCTCTTCTTTCAACTAACTCTCTCACTCACTCACTCACTCACTCACTCACTCACTCACTCACTCACTCACTCACTCACTCACTCACTCACTCACTCTTTCTTTCTTTCATTTTTTTTTGCTCCGGTACGCGGGCGTAAACGTCAAGCATAGTTTGCTCCTCTCATCGCTGCTTCTTTTCCTCTCGCTTTCTTTCTCAGAGACTTGGCCTCGAGAAGACAGAAGAGGAGGAGGAGGAGGAAGAGGAGGAATCCGTCGTACATACTTGCTTGGTCGAAGAGGGTTCCTGAATTAAATATGGCCAAGCCGAA
>NW_014569653.1:63664-65351 GCF_001313835.1 Polistes canadensis
AGAGAGAGAGAGAGAGAGAGAGAGAGATAGAGAGAGAAAGTGAAAGAGGAAGGAACGAAGGAAGGAAGGAAGGAAGGAAGGAAGGAAGGAAGGAAGGAAGGAAGGAAGGAAGGAAGGTACGAGATAGGCACAGGGATTTCAGTCAACACGACAATCCTCGACACCGTCGTCCTCGTCCTCGTCCTCGTCCTTGTGAGCGTCGCCATCGCGTCGCTCGGAGTTTCACGTAGCAGAATGCAGCGCCGCAGCAAATTTCTAATCAGATTAGCGCGGATTAGCAAAGTTCGTTTGTTCTAATGAAATTCGTCTAAATTAACGTCGGACGAAAGAGAGAACGGCGGCAACGGCAACAGCAACGGTGCTGGTGCTGGTGGTAGGTAGAAATGAGGAAGGAAAAGAGTGAGGGAGGAATGAGGAAGGGTTGAGAGAAAGGGGTAAAGCCAACGGCACTACCAACTAACAAGAGTGAGTGAGAGAGAGAGATACACAAATAGAGATAGAAAGAGAGATCGTTTATGTTCACTTACGACGTGTCCACGAGAAACTTTTAGGCTCATCGACTCCTTTAATTGTATCCTATCTGTATGTGTATCTTTTCCCAGACTTTAATTTGTTTAATTGAAAAAAAAAACAAAAAACAAAAAAAAAGAAAAAGGCTACCTACTACTACCTTCGTATAATATCGAGACGAGAGATGATGTTAATTAGAAAAATTATTAACCCAACGCGAATATATATATATATATATATATATTTTCAAAATTTATAAATTCATTTTATTTTCACTTTTTGTCGTATTATAATTAACTATTTTTTTTCTTTACAATCTTAATCTCTCGAAACTTTCGAATGGATAATAATACAGGTCTTGGTTTATTATTCGAAGTAAACTAAAACCCTACTACACGTTGGTTTCATTCGTATAAATCTTTTTTTTTGCATTGCAATTTGTTTATTATTATTATATTTTTGCGTTATGGATATAAGATGACAGTAAATTGATGCGATTATAATACGTAGTAACTTGGGTAATGGGAAAACTCGCGCTTATAACCCTTTTCCTACATTGCTAGGTAACTCGGGGTACAGTCCTAATGTTTAAACTAACGCGCGTATACCTACATACATATTACTCGAAACTCGTCATCTCCGGCTATTTATCTTTCGCGTTGACGCACACGTATACAGGACGAACGAACGTATGAACGGACGGACGGACGGACGGACAACTCTCTACCGACACACGAGAGCGCTCGAATAAATAGATTTATTTATTTACGATAAATTGATGCCGGCTGGCTTGTCTCCCCCGGAGGGAGACCACACGTAACGAATATACACACACACACACACATACAACACGCGAGCGAGCGAGCGAGCGAAGCACATATGTCGTGTATTCGGTATATATAAAAGTAACGGTGGAGTTATATGCGAGAATGAGATAGAACTAAACTCGACGAGAAATCGGATTGTTTCGCGTTTATATGGTGGCGGTAGCAGTGGTGGCATGGTGTGCCAAGCTGATTTTCGTTGCATTTCGTTATTACCATCAACTCCTCCTTGTCATTATTGCTTTAACAAATCATATACGAGTGATTTCAATGAGACGATATTTTGTCCACCTATCCTTTTTTCTTTTTTCTTTTTCTTTCTTTTTATTCTCGTCGTTGTTAAAGAACTCTAT
>NW_014569653.1:65831-70976 GCF_001313835.1 Polistes canadensis
GAGAGAGAGAGAGAGAGAGACAGAGACAGAGAGAGAGAGAGAACGAAGAGTGCAACGTTTGTTTTAACGCGTTGCTGATTGATATAACCGTCGGTGATATACATCCTTCCGAAGACTTTAATGCTCGCGTAAATGAAATAAATCGTTGTCTACGCGAGACGAACTCGTAAAATTTTCTATCGTTCAAAGAGAGAGATAGATAGATAGAGAGATAGATAGATAGAGAGAGTGAGAGAGAGGGATGCGTTACGAATTGTACGCGGTAGCGTGATTTGTTTGAAATGTTGAAAAGACGTTTCGTTCGCGAGCAAGACTAAATTTTCAAATGATTTATTTTTTTTTTTATTGTTAGTGTTGTTGATTTTTTTGTCTCTTTCTTCTTCTTCTTCTTCTTTTTTTTAGTTTGAATTTCGATTGAGATAGGTGATATATCATCCATTACCGGATTTTGATCGTTCGCTAAACTCGTTTTATTTTTCCCGTACAAATATAGATCTAAAGGTGGATAAATTTTCCTTTCGGGAACAACTTTTATATATATACATATATATATATATTCTCTTATGAGTATCAAAATGTATTATCATTTATTTTTCACGTAATTATCAAGTTAATTTTGTTATTTTATTAATCACGTGATTAATAAAATAAAACAATAAGATAAAGGAAAAACATTCTCTCTCTCTCTCTCTCTCTCTCTCTCTTTCCTTCGAAGTGATCGCAAATAAAGACTTTGCTAATTTCTATCTTTCTCTTGGTAATGATTCAACAGTGATAAGAATATTCCAAGGGAAAACGAGGAGGAGGAGGAGGAGGAGGAGGATGGTTCCGTGTATATTTGCATTGGTACCGCGAAAAGCTTCTTTCTTTATTTATTACTTTCTTTTTCTTTTCAAGTAACACTCACCCTACCCCACCCTTCCTCTCTCTCTCTCTCTCTCTCTCTCTCTCTTTTCCTCTTATTCCTGGTCCTCTTCCTTCGTCGATCTCAGCCTACCGATGGGAGAACAAGGCTTCTTGGTATAAATACTTCTCGCTGTGTATTATCTCAATGGGGTTGAGTGCCCTCTCGATTCAAGTCGAATCTCTAACTACGCACCACCATCCTTTCTCTTTCTTTCTTTCATTCTATATTTCAATCTTTCAATTTCATTCTTAAACCGAAGAAGAATAAGAAGAATAAGAATAAGAAGGAGGAAAAAGAAAAAAGGAAAAAAAAATCAAGATAAAGAATAAGGATATCTATGGGAAGGTGAATTTAGTGTGATTTATCGTAGCTGATAGATCGTCCTTGTAGCCGAAGAAGGAAGAGGAGGAGGAGGAGGAGGAGGAGGAGGAGGTTTAATATATATATAAGGAATGGATTATCCTTTGAATAATGTTCGAGGTATGGGAGGTGGTAAGCTGGTGAGGCGCTGAACGTCGTCGACGACGACGACGACGTTGAACTCATGCTCAGAGAAAGAACAGACACCACCACCACCACTAACCACCCTACGTTTGTAGTCGGATAAAGATGGAGATAAAGATAGATAAAGATAGATAGATAGATAGATATAGAAAGAGATGAGTGTGTGAGAGAGAGAGAGAGAAGATACATGCATTTAGGTGTATCAGTAATAGTCGAGTTTTGTGCGCGTGTACGCACCACCCTCCACCCCCCTATACTAGACGGGGCGTGTTCGTTGGTATGGGGTTAGGAATAGGTATAGAAACTGGCTATGTTGGGTGGTAAGCGAGGAGAAACGATAAGAGAGAGAGAGAGAGGAAATGAGAGGGAATGAGAGAGAAGGGTTGCAACGAGCTTGGGATGGAAGCAGTGTACGCGGATAGCACGATGTTAGCTCGCACGTATGTAGATAGAGTACTGAACTATGTATTAGAATCGTGTACACCTACCATAGATATACCGGGGTTTGTATAGTACAAGATTTGCTGTTGGCGGACCTAGGTCTGAAATCCTGTACAATGGGTGTCCGCGAAATCCGTGCGTTCTCCTATCCGATCGAAATGATGCTTTACGATGTAGAGTTAGAGGGAAAGAGAAAGAGAGAGAGAGAGAGAGGAGAGTATGTGTATTTGTATGTATGTATGTATGTGTGGTGTTTGCGATAGTGAGAGAGAGAAGAGACGTGAGACGAGAAGTTTAGTAGCCGGATTAAACTCATCCGACTAGGTGCGCATGGCTTTCGAGAAGGATGAAGTATACGTTTCTAGAAGAGCTTTATAGAAAGAGAAAGAGAGAGTTCAATTTTGATCTTTGAACGATTTATTTTATTCGTCGCATAACATATTACCACAACACACTGGTCACAAGTTGCTAATCGTTTTAATACAAATTTTAAATAGAGAAATAGGATGATATTTGTAATAGAAAAGAAAATTCGAATTGTTAAAATAGATTTGATGAGGACATGGAAATATAAGGTGTGAATATAAAATAGAAAAAGATATTATGGTATAAGAACGTGCACGCAAATACAATAGGGGAACACTAATGTTAAAATAAAAAAAAAAATAAAAGAACAGAGAAGGGAGGGAGGAGGGGTATGGGTATGGGAAGAAGAAAAGTGTGTAACGGGAATCTCGAGGCGTTGTAGAGAAAACGAGTGGCGGGTGAGCAGCCGTAAAACCTTAAAATTTACGAAGTGATATACACACCAAACATCCGGCAGATATTTAAACTTCAGTTTCGTTAAACTCGACGATACGATAACGCGCTTTTACTCTCATCCACTCGCTATTTCGAGCAGAACTTTGCAAATTTTTGTATTCAAAGAAGCAAGCGAGCGAGTGAGAGAGAGAGAGAGAGAGAGATACAAAGAACAAATAAAAAAATGAAAATAAATAAAATCAAAAGATAAAAAGGAATAAATAAATATCGTGATGGGAATATGAAATTAAACAAAATATTTTTTTCTTTGTTCTCTTAATATGTGTGTGATATTTAAAATTATAAATTCTTCTTCTTCTTCTTCCTCATTTTATTAAGACTTTGTCCTATTATAATAGCTTTTTTTTTTTATTGCTGTTTCTAGGAGCGATTTATTTTTTTTTTTATAAAATTTATGTAAAATTAAAAATTATATGTAATATTTCTCTATTCTATTTTCCCTTGACATTTAAGATAATATTATTACAATATCATACTTGTGTACGGTAATAGATAATTTTCCTTTCGTTAAATTATCCCAATGGGAATGAATAGCAAAATAATAATAATAATAATAATAATAATATTACATAGGAGGTGCGCGCATGATCATCCTGTTGTTAGGTAAAAGGAGAAAACATTGGCGCCAAAAGTATCGAGGGCTCGTAAATCACGGGGGACTGGCTTCGACGATCGTCGAAGCATGCGCGGCGCGTGGGTGGTCATGAAGTTGAAAACGAATGCGGAAAAAGCTAAAGAAAAAGAAAGAAAAAAAGAAAGAGAAAGAGAAAGAGAAAGAAAAAGAGAAAGAGGGATAGAGATAAATAGAGAAAATTAAAGTTAAAAAGAAAGTTGACGAACTCGAAACGAGCAGCTAGACGACGACGACGAAGAAAGTAAAAGAAAAAAAGAAAAAAAAAATAGAAAAAAAGAGAGAGAGAGAGAGAGAGAAGACATTTAATAAGAAGTGGATCATCGTCTAGTAATCGAGGTGTAATTTCATCCTATTCTATCTTTTACTTTTTGTTTGTTTCTTTTATATTATCTTTTTCTCATCGTCGTCTAGCATAATCGTCACCGTCACCACCAATACCAACACCACCACCACCACCACCACCTAATCACTATCACCATCGTTTTCGTTTTCGTTTTCGTTTTCGTTTTCGTCGTCGTAGTCGTAGTCGTAGTCGTCGTCGTTGACGCTGACGCGTGGGCTTGCATGAATCGCATTCGAATTATTGTAACCATTATTTTCCCGTCTAGAATCGCAAACTGGATAATACATTATTAATCTCGGTGAGACGGATGCATCTGTTCCATCGGTGAACAGGGGAGGTGGTAGGGGGAGGGGGAGGAGGAGGTGAGGGCTAGGGGGGTAGTGGTGGTCCCTGGGATTTCTAAATTCACCGACGAGCTCAACCATCGGAGGACGTTGCCCTTTTCGTTGCGGAGTGGCTATTTATTTTTTAGCTCAACGAGATTCACGATTAAGGAAAAGTCTGTTCGTTTGGTTGAGCCACCGGGTGGTTAGTCTGGGTGGGGAAATAGAATGAGAGAGAAAGAGAGAGAGAGAAAGAGAGAAAAAACGGATGAGAAAAATCGCAAACGGATTTTGACTTTTTTTACCCGTTCGTGAGAAAGTAAGGAAGAAGAAGGAGAAAAAAAAAGGGGTGAAAAGAAACGTGAGCTTTCGAAACAGGGCAGCCAATAGTAACAGAATAGTACGCAACCCATCCACCTCCTCCTACTCCCTTCCCAGCTTCCGGATTTTCTTTTGAGCTTTTTTTTTCTATGAAAAAAAAGAACAAACGTACAAATTTATAAACGATTGATCGATCTGCCGAGAAAAAAAATATATAAACACGCATGCACGCATGCACTCGCGCATAGAGGGGAAGAGAAGATCGTTGGTTCGTTCGTTCATTCGATCGATCGATCGGACAATCGATTATTACTGTATTCCTGTTCGTTAACGAGTACAGTTCGTTGAGCTTTGCGTTCAAGGCAGGGATTAAAACTGTCCGGCTGAATTGTTTACGCGAGTTTAGTAAATAGAAGCCAGTCTCGATGCGAGCTAGCTAGCTAGCTAGCTAGCTAGCAAGCGAGTTAGTCGAAAATGTTATCCGATGGATCTACTAACCTCGTTTAAATACGAATTTCAGCGTCCACTTGCGCACCACCGATCCCGCCCCACTCGTCTTTGTTCTTCCGACCGAGGACAATTCGTTTTTACTATTAACCGTATATCGGAGAGTCTGTTACTTCGTTATACCATTAGAATGAAAGAGATAGAGAGAGAGAGAGGGTATGGGAGGGAGAGAGGAGGAGGAGAGATATGATACGGTTAAAATGGTTTCGATAGTTAATGCATTAAAATTTATAATCGAGTCATATTACTTAATTATCAGAATCGTGTATCAATTCGGATCTTTTATTTTGATTATTTTTATTTCGGTATATTATTATTATTATTATTATTATTATATTTATTA
>NW_014569653.1:71526-81964 GCF_001313835.1 Polistes canadensis
TCTCGTACTTATACACATTTTATTTTATGAAGCCCTCATTTACATTTCATAAACTTGATTGTACTTTGAATAATAAAAATATAATATAATAATGTAAAAATATAAATGTGTGAAATATAAAACCCGAGTGGAGTTTGATTATCAACTGCAGTAAAATATTTATAGATATATATACATACCACAATGTTTATAATTTTTCAGTGTTTTTATATTTAACAGTATAAGACAAAAATTCATTTGAACTTTCCCCCCGAATGTAATCCATTATTTACTCTATTGCATAAACCCTTTTACACACACACACACACACATATATATAGGTTATTACAACACTTTAATATCAGAACAAAATGAAATATATAATATAACAAAAATTCAATGTAAAAATGAAATTAATTGTCATAAAATGAAAATGTTATCCAACATATATATATATATATATGTATATATATATTACTACACGTTGTAAATATTAACGAGTCTCTTGATATTTCAAATGCAAAGAAGAAAAAAGGGTTTGAAAGGAAGAAAGGAGGGAGTGAGTGGAAGGGATAAGGAGGAGGACAAAAATAAATAAAAATAATTAAATAAATAAATAAATACAAAAAAAGAGAACGCGATCTCTTGGTATTCTCTTATCGATATAATTTGCTGTTATCGATCAAAAATAACAGACTCTCGATGGTTAAGCGCTAAAGCTAGTTCACTTCGATTGCATTTTCCGCGCTTCGACTCGAAGGGCTCTCGTAATTACCCTCGTTTTTTATCATTACGTCGCGAAAGCTCATCGATCGCCATCCGCACGCGACTCGACTCGTCTTTCCCTTTCCCACGTGGAAGGGTGGAAGGGAAAGTCATTGGGACTAACGCGATTAACCCTCCGTATAACCCTCGAGAGAGAGAGAGAGAAAAAAAACGATTTTTTTTTCCTTCCCTTCCTTTCTCTCTTTCTCTTTCTTTTTTCTTTTTTTTTTTTTCTATCGATTTTTCTTACGATCCTCCTTGACTTTTTTCTCTTTTCTTTTTTTTTTTTTCTCTCTATGTCTATCTCTCTCTCTTTCTCTCTCTTTCTTTTTTTCTCAATGATACTTAACTGCGTACCTATATAAAAATGATCGAATAATTATTACCTAATAGGAAATACGCGTACAGATCTTATTTTTCGATAAATAAATCAATCGTTTCCACTATACAACGTGATTATATATATATTTTTTATTGTTGTTGTTTTATCATACAATGCTTAATTATTTATAAGAAATATAATATAGGAATATATATTGAGATTCGTATGGAAAATAATTTGCTTTTTTACATAGTCATTTCTCGTACGTATTGAACTCTTTTTATTTGTTAAAGTCTTTTCTCAAAATCATTTAACATTCTAATCGCGTATATTTTAAACGTCGTTTAAAACCTTTTCTTTTTTTTTTCTTTCGTGTACCGATTCGTCGAGTAGTAGTTTTTTTTTTTGGGGGGGATTTTTGTTTTTAATTACATTTAAAAGTTAATAATGCGATGCAAGGTAGAAGAAAATTGTATGTACCGTTAACGAAGATGATACGTCGATATTAATTTTCGAAATAATGTTCAAGATAAATGTGTAAGAGATACAAATGTAATGTATATACACGTTTTCGTAATAATCTTGGAAAAATGATATATAATCAGAACTTGCAATTAATAAATAAAAACTCGAACAGGGGTGAAAAAAGATCCGATTTAATTATAAATTAACAATAGTTAAATATGTCATTCTTTCAAATTTGATATCGAAGGATATTCGTAGTACAAGATGAAAAGATAGATAGATAAAAAAATAAAGAGATAAACAATGTTGTATCGTTTTATCGATAAAATCGTCGGATTTGTTATTCCACATAGGTTTGTAAAAACGATATTTCACGGGTTCTCTGACAACCGAGTCGGATACAAAAGTCGGAAATCTTTTTATGAGAATGAACGAGCTGCACGAAGAGATCAATCAGCGGTTTACAGAATCGCTATTATATCAAATCTATATAGGAAAAGATTGGGTTTATTGTTTGAACACGAAGATCTTCGAAAACGGAGATCGATCATCGAGGGATCTTTGTTGGGAAACTGTGATCGATTATCATGGATTTTATTGATAACGTGTTTTTAAAATAAGACTTAACTTATGTTCGATCTTTCGTCATTAATTTGTATAGCAGAAGTGTTGTGTTGATTCACCTAACTTTCCAGCATAAATAGTTTTATTCTTCTTCTTTCTCTTTAACACACACACACCCACACAAACATAGACATAAGCGTGCACGCGTTATCTTTCTGTGTCCCAGTTTAAAATTGCATTAAGTTGTTTGTTCTTAAGGGAGTATGACAATTAACAACACTATTCTATGTAAAATGTTTACTTCCATTTATTAGAGATGCGTATTAAAAATGATAGAAGAAAATAATAATAGTTATACGTATATATTATTATTTCTTTTCTTTTTCTTTTTTTTTTCTTAGAGTTATAATCGCGTAGCTAAAAGACGTTGAATTTTATCGCTAGGTGAAAAGTAAAGAAACGTGACACGTATATAAAGTAAAATATACGCGAATGGTAGTGTGTGGTTTATCCTGTGTTACGTTTAAAAGTATTAACTTTCTGCTTGAAGAAAAGAAGTAGTAGAAGTAGAAGAAGAAGAAAAAGTAAAAAGAAAGAAAGAAAGAAAGAAAGAAAAAGAAAAAAGGTGGATGAAAACACGACTTACTGTGTCGTCCAAGAGTAAGGGAGAGATAAGAAAGTGCAAACAGGTGGTATATCGATCGAAGAAATCGATTCCTAAAGGAAACCTTTTACAAGAACGCTGAACGCTTCTTCTTTTTTTTTTTCTTCCACCATGGAGAGGGGTGATACTTTCTCACCGATTGCCACTCGTTTGTGTCCCTCGTTTATAATACTCCTTGAGAAAATCCACGTAACGAGCAACCTGACGTATCGGACATACCATTTTTTTTTTCTTTTTTCTATTTTTTTTTCTCTTTCCTTTCTATAATCAGCTCGTTCTAACAATAATCACGATCCAGAAGAACGACGTATTTTCTTATAATATTATTATGCTCGATCGGATAATAAACTTATTCGAAAATTATTCTCTCATTTCGAGAATAGAAATTATAATTTTCTTTGTTTAAACGCGAAAAATTATATTTTTATTGTGTGGTTTTTAAAATAAAATAGAAAAAACAAAAACGAATTGCGAATCGACGAAATTTAAATGATTATAATATTGCAAATTACATAATCAAACGATTGCAATTAATATTTCAAACGAACGATACGAAACTTAGCTATATAAACGATGACTGAAAACGAATAAAAAGAAAGAAACAAAAAAGGTAAGCAGAAGGAAGCAAGAAAGAAAGAAAGAAAGAAAAAGAAGTTTCCGGTTATTGGAAAGGTAAAAATTTTCTTTCTGAAATCGGTGAAAGGATTGTGATAGGAAGGAGAATGAAGAATAGATAGAAAGATCGGTTATGATCGATTTCGATAGGACGAAGAGGAATTATTCGTACGTGCTCGTACCTCGGAAACACGCGGGGGCTATCGATTCCTTGGCCGCGTCGGGGGGAACAGGGGGCAGGGGGCAGAGGGTTGGGTGGTAGGTTAGAGAGAGAACGCGCGTTTCCCCTCAAAACACAAACACGGGTTTCGCATGCATGCGCGATGCAACCCCATGGTATGCATTCGATACGCACGTAGGTAGAAACCTACCAAGAGGCAAGCGGCTTCTGCATCGCACGATCAATGTTTGATTGCACTTTATACCGAGCGTCCCTCCACCCCCACCCCCACCCCCAACCCCAACCCCAACTCCACCTCCAACCTCCAACCTCCTCCTCCTCCTCTTTATTCTCATTCTCCTTCTTCTACTCCTCCTCGTACACCATTTCTCTTTGTCTCTTTCTCACTCTTAACATTTCCCTCTCGATCTCGATGCACCCTCTTCGCCGTTCTCGAGGCTGACGACTGCTTTCGTCGTCGCGATTAGACTCTCGTCGAGTCGTCGATAATTTGACCGGGAGAACCCAGTTCTAGTGGTGGTGGTGGTAATGGTGGTGGTTTAGTATGGTCCAAAACCCCCGACACGGGAAAAAAATTCTTCCAATATTTTGTCGAGATTTTGAAGAACTTATTTATAGGGTTAAGTTTTATCATTGATTAGAAGTCAATAATAAAACACAATGACGTACGATTAAAATTATTTTCTAAATCCTTCTTCTTTACTATTACTATTACTAATATATATTTTACTTCTTCTTCTTCTTCTTCTTCTTCTATTTTCATTAGCTTTCATTTTCTATTCGGTTAAGTACATCCATACGTTATATAATAACCATAATAATATTATATTTTATTATCTCTACGCATATATACCCGGGTAATTAATTTCGTTGCATTAGATGCGCAAAACGAATAGTCGGGGAGGGGGGTGGGAAGAGGTGAAAGTAGATAGACAGAGATGAGAAGAGAGTCGAGTTAGCTTGCTAGCTTACTAGCTAGCTTACTACCTAGCTAGCTAGCTAGCTAACAGAACGAGCTTTGCTCTTTTTTTTCTCTTCTTTTTTTTCCCTCTTTTTCTTTCTTTCTGTTTTTATTTTCCCTTTTTCTTTTCTTTTTTTTTTTTTGCGGCGTTCAGCGGGAACGGCTGATGGATGATTGTCCATACATTTGCGTTGGGGCAAGAAAGGTAAGACAGCCTCGGCATCTATCACCAGCGAGTCTATATTACTGTTAGGGGGTATCCCTACGCTCCATTATATACTGACTCGTAGAAAGAGAAAGAGAAAGAGAAAGAGAAAGAGAAAGAGAGATGACCGACACAGCAGACACACAAACTGAAAAGATAGAAAGAGAGAAAGAAGAGAAAGACGCAGCATGATACGAAATGCTATTAATAGCAAGCAACCTTGGTTAGGAATGTTTTAAATGCATTAGCGAAATAAAAAATGTTATTAACTAACGAGAAATATTTACTACTTACTATTAGATTATACCCCCTCATTTCTTTTTGTTTTTTTTTTTTTTTCTAATATATTATAATATGTATTTGTTATAACTGGTTTATTTTGTAGAGATATAATATATCGTGCATATTAGTTATATATATATATGTATATATGTACGTAAATAATTATTCACCGAGAAATTGTGTGTTCGAATTAAATAGGAAAACTTTACTTCGATGATAAGTATTATTATACGTATACAGTTAATGAAAGTAGAGGAGAGAGGAGTATTCGTATTAACTTTCATAGTAAATTTGAAATAATTATTATTTGCTTATAACGCAAAATATCTAAATTCGTCTACACGGAAACCTATTTAAGGATTATTAAACTTGTAAATTGATATCCACACACACATTTGATTTGGCAAATAATATTTTTTTTATTGTCGGAGATAAATATTATTTTATTTGATATGATTAAAATTTATATATCGTATAATTATTATTGCATCTACGTAAGATATAATAAAAAATATACACACTTATATTTTTATAAGTGATACCTTGGTCCGTTCTACTTTTGCATTTTATAATATTTTTCAGACGACAAACCGTCGTCATCATCATAATCTTGCGAAACTCAACTTTCTTATTATCACTTACGTACAATTTTACTTCTCTCATAATAAAATATGTTCTTTTGCAATAAAAATTTATATCAATTTCAAAGTTTAATAATTCTAATATATATATATATAAGAATTTGACAACAATTGTATATAAGAAGAAAATATATTGATTATTTGAAAATTAACAATTTTTTTTACAGTAAGAATAAAATACTCCCTCTTATATAATAAAATTTCTCTCGTAATATCCTAACAATTAAATAATAATTACAAATAAAGAACAATTTCATTTTCATATTATTCTATTATAAAACTACATATTTATGTCTTTATTATACATATATTATATATAAATATATTATTATTCGTAATTAATTAATTCATTCATAATAATCGTCTATGCTTGTTTTATGATAATTTAGGTGCATTCAAGGAGAGACTGATTAGTTATGAAATAATTGATCATCGATGATAGAGAGCAATGTCGAATGAAAGATAGAAAGGGACTGATAGATACAATGCATGCAAAATAAAGACAGAGAGAGAGAGAGTGAGTGAGTATAGTGCGAGCAGACCGGAAAGCAGGATTTTGCTGAGCGAGGATTATAGATAGAAGCGTTGCTCAACGCGGCGGCGTCTTGGTTTAATAAGGAGCTATCTATAGCGGCGCATTATGTTACCTCGATACATCCGTGAGATGAGACGTTGCAATATTAATGCGTCTCATGAAATATTCGTCGCCATCTTGCCATTCATCTCGCTCACGCTCTGTACATTATACAGTATGGCACACGGCCGGGTTGGCGAACAGAGAGAGAGAGAGAGAGAGAGAGAGAGAGAGAAAGGGAGAGAAAGGGAGAGAAAGGGAGAGAACACACATATAGAGAGAAAGAGAGATAGAGATAGATAGGCACGCGATGTTATATATCGAGGAAACGAGAGTATGTGTGTATATATTACGTATATGTATATATATATATGTAAGAGAGAGAGAGAAAACGTTTCCATAGACGACCTCGCGAATTTTGCGAGGGAGGACGCAGCCGTTGCTGACGACGACAACGAAGATGACGAAGAAAACGACTAGGTGGAGAAAGAGAAGCAGAAAGAGGAGGAGGAGATGATGGTGGTGGTGGTAGAAGAAGAAGAAGAAGAAGACGACGACTGGAGGAGGCCGCTAACCTATATTTTACGCTACGTTTCAAACGTCTTTTCTAATTTATTAAGCGCACCATAGGTAAGTGCACTTTAACCGGATCTTACGCGCCGGCTCCGCTTCGTTCAGCTCGGCTCTCTTTGAAAACGTTAAAGCGTTAACCGAGTGTCTGTCTCTAGGCCGATCTTTGCCATTCGACGAATATTTAAATGTCCTTTCTTACTCGAGAAAGAGTAAGAACTAGCCCCTTCCTTCCCCCTCCTCCCCCAACTCGTCTCTCTCTTTATATTCTTTTTTTTTTTTTAATAATAATCATTTTCTTCTTTTATTTCTCAGCACAGATATTTCGAGCTCGATGTTATTTATTTTATCTTTCTCGCATTTTTCTTTTATCTCAATTTATCATTTGATTCGTTTGAGAGAAAAGGTAAACGGATCTAATCTGCATTTTGTGTCGTGCAGAATTTGTGTGTATCGTTTATCGATTAAAAAATTATTTTCTTGTTTCTTTTTTTTAATGTTCGCGTCAGAGTTCACCGAGAAGTGGTGGGGGCTGGGGGGACTGTAGAGAAGTAAGTATCCAAGAAGAATTTTGCGAACTTGTTCTTTTTTTACCCTCAGCAGGCAGATGAAAAAGATTTGTATTAAATTCATTACGATGACGAGACCCTCTCCTCTCCAACACACATGGGTTTGTAATGTTTTTTATAATATATTATATCCAACGATTTGTGAATTTTTTAAACATCTCTGTGTTCCTGCGCGCGAAGATATTAAAATATATTATTACAAAAAAAAAAGAATTTATCAAAAGTAAACAGAATAATAATGGAGGAACAAACGCGAGGGTAAACGCGTACCTGTACTCGAATACTTTCTCTCTTTCTCTCTCTCTCTCTCTCTCTCTCTCTCTTCATCTTTCTTTATCTTTTTCTCGTACGTTTTCATGTACGCGGTAGCCGCCGCCGCCGGTGCTGCTACCGACGCAATAAATTTTCGCTCTTTTCTAATTTCTTGCCGACACGGTGCGTTCTATATATATATATTTTTTTTTCTTTTTCTTCTTCTCTCTCTCACCCCTCTCTTTCTCCTCTCATTCTCTCTTTCCTCTCTTTTACCCCTCTATCTTTTCTCTGCGTCGCACTAGTAACTCACGCACGTCGTACGTCGTCGCACCGGCAGAAGAGTAGAGTGCACGGAGAGAGAAACAGGAGAAAGAGAAAGAGAAAGAGAAAGAGAAAGAGAAAGAGAGAAAAAAGGGTGTAAAGAGAAAGAGAAATAGAATATGAAGGGTATAACGTTGGAGGTCGAAAACGAAGAAGAGAGAAAAAGTGAAAGATAGAGAGAGAGAGAGAGAGAGAGAAAAAGGGGGGAAAGAAAGAAGAGTGAGAGGAAAGAAGAAGCGCGGGAGGGGTGAATGCTAATATTAAAAGTAATATTTCTGGGGCCGTCCGCAGTGCAGGCTGGGTCTCTCTCTCTCTCTCTCTTTTTCTCTCATACATACACAGAGTACAGGGAGAAGAGTAGAGTAGAGTAGTATTAGTATTAGTAGTAGTAGTAGTAGTAGAAGGTAGGGGTGGTAGATTCTTTCTTTCTCGGTCGCAGGCGTTATATTCGCGTACTTGTTCTGCCATGGGTTGGTAGTACTCGGCGGGCTCTATTTATTTTTAATATAAATTAAACAATTTATTTTCCGGCAACGGCAACGGCGGCGGCGGAGGCGGCGATGGTGGTGATGGTGGTGGCGACGGTGGTACCGTAGTCAGTATCGTTGGAGCCACGGTGGGTTGGTTGGTTGGTAGGAAGGAAGGAAGGTAGGTTGGTTGGTTGGTTGGTAGGTAGGAAGGTAGGTACTGAAATAGAGAAATAATGCCGGTGCTTGCAATATCGAATGAAATATCGTTCGCGATCTACACGGCGCGCGGTTGAAAGGAAAATACGCGCGTTCGCGAGAGTACGCGAGAAGGTGGAACACACACACGTAGCAGCCTGCGCATTTTCCAAGTGCGTGCGGTGCGGCGCTTGCTTGCTTGCTTACTTGTTCTTATTTATTTCTACCTTTATATGTGTGTGTGTGTGCGCGCAATTGCGCGTCCCTGCAAGGGGAAAGGAGAGTTCTTGCGAGAAGTGAGAAAGAGAGAAAACAACCAAGTGGGACGGACGGATGGACGGGAGGAAGAAGAGAGAGAGAGAGAAAGAGAAAGGAAATAAATATCTCTGAACGCGATGCACCGATACATATACATACGTATCCCATATATATAGGTGCATTTAATACTTAGGGACACGAGTATAAATAAATGCATTCGTGATAGTATAAATGGCCATACACCCTTTTATTCTCTCTCTCTCTCTCTCTCTCCTTTCTTATTCTTCTATTATAATCTGTTCCTACGATAAACGCATTCTATCTATTTCTCCTTATTATATTCTAAAATCTGTTCAAATATATATAACTAAATATGCACACACATACACATACATATACAGAATAATCGTATATATTATAAATACGAAAGAAAATGAAACGATTACTTCAGTTTATTATTATTTTTTTTTCTTTTTTTATTTCAAATCACGTAGACAAAATGTTCCTTTTCAGTTTCTAAATCGAACTCTGATCGCGTTTAACTGGAGTTTTCTCGTATACCAACCAGGCCGCGGGTAAAGTTTCTCTCTCTCTCTCTCTCTCTCTCTATTTCTCTTTCTTTTTTTTTTGTGTTTTATTCTCTTTCTCTATTCGACGAAGAACTCGACAATAAACCGTGTCGTAGTCACCCTCGGTCGCGAGGTCTGCGAGCACGTTACTCTCCCGTCGTTGCGATAAACGCTCGCAGGGGTACACCCGCCGGGTGTATAATCGCTCCGCGCGGCTATTATTGCGAGCTAGCAGAAATTACTCACGGATTATTTCTGGTCCGACACTGCGAGAGAGAGAGAGAGAGAGAGAGAGGAGAGAGAGAGAAAGTACTTCCAGCTACCCCACCGTCGCATTTACAATAGCGATATAAATGCTCGCCATAACTAAACATTTTACGACTACGTTCAACCCAACGAGAAATCTTTTTCCCTACTCTCTCTCTCTCTCTCTCTCTCTCTCTCTCTCTCTCTCTCTCTCTCTCTGTCTTTCTCTTTCTGTACCTTCGGAGGACTCCCTTATTCCTCTCTTTCGTTCAAATTCACGAGAAAATCCAGACGGTTCTGATACACCCTGGAATTATCATTTCATACAAACTATTAAATTTTAACTACGAGGGTAAGGTAAAGGGGAGAGGAGGAAAAGGAAAATATAAAATAAGAAAATAAAAAAAAGAAACAGCAACAACAACAACGTTGTTTCCAAACGCAAAAATGTTTCAGATTGAAATATAATATTACTTGAGTTATACACAAATTAAAAATTTGTATTATATTTATGAAATCTTTTATGATGTTAAATAATTTCGAAATAAGGAAAAAGAAAAAAATACGAGCGAATGATCGTTCAACTTTCTCGCATAAATATGTATATATGCATATAGTTGTATATAAAAAGAGAAGTGGGGGGGGTGGGAGAGAGGGAGAGTTATCGTGAAACGTAAAAAAAAAAAAAAAAAATAGAAGATTTATCTAAGCGAATTATGGGTTTCTCGTTGTAAAACGAGCTTGCTGAAATAGAATGTCTCTAACAT